>NC_141135.1:32130131-32430131 GCF_053477565.2 Lygodium microphyllum
CATTTTCAATGGTGATCCCAACAAGATTGTTCCTGAGAGAGAAAGGTCATGTTCCTTCCATTGGGAGCAAAGTCTCCAGCATCATGCCAAAAGTACATTCCTACCCGCAATCAAGAAGAATTCAAATTAAAGTGTAGACTTTGGAAAAATGCTCCCTCAAAGCAAGTTGCTGAGTTGGAGTTGCAGGCTTTGAGGTGTTAGCTAAAGTATGGCCATGCAAATAATTCACAATTGCCAATGCTAGAAACTTGGCTCATGTGGTGGCATACAAGATTTGGGCATTGGGGTGAATATATGATCAAGGTAATACAGATTTAAGGTGCATAAACTTCAATGGTATTGCTCTTAGTTTTTTATACCTTTTTCACTTTTTGACTATCTTGGTGAGCCTTTAACCATAGGATTAAGTAGTGGTTGTTGAGACATTGTGGAAAGCTTACTTTGTTTCTTCAAAGAAGGTAAAGGGTTCAAAGTCAAATATTTCTTTGATGGTAGCACAAAAGTGTACAACAAGCCTGCACTACCAAACACTAAATGTTGTAACCTTTTGGCCAATTGATGCAAAGAGGTAGTCTAAACTTGAGGGACATGTATTGTTTCCTCTTCATCCATGGAACTAGTAGGAGAATAGTATATCAAGGGTACTCCTCCAGAGATACCCACATCTTGGTAATCCTTTTTGTAATATGTATATCTTTTTGCATCTAGGGTTGTAGATTCTCCTACTTCTCCTCCTCCATTTCATAATAACTCATGTTGTTATTGTCTTAGTAATAATTCTCTCAACTTTCTAGATTTGCTTCTTATTAAAATAACATTTGATATGTGAGGGTAATTCTCTAACATATAAGAAAAAAGGAAAAATCAACCCCTTAACCTACATCATCTTATTGAATAGAGTATGCCATTACTTCAAAATTTGTAGAAATTTCAAAAATTTTCCATCAAACAATCTCACATTTATTTGAAATTTGAACTGGAGATACACAAACAATCTCACATTTATTTGAAATTTGAACTGGAGATACAAGGTGTCATAGGCAAAATTGTCCAACGTGTTACAGCCCTAATCCTAACACAAAGTATAAGAAATGATTGCATTACTACTTAGATATTTTGGGGGGTAAAGGCACATGTGCCTAGCCACCTGTGTACTACTATACTGACAATACCCACACACATGTACATTGCAGGTGGTAGGCACCCATCACTGTCACTTCATTCTTTATTCTTCTAGTGACATTTAAATAAAAGGAAGGTTGGTCACACATTGTGAATGTTGGAGTTCCCGCATCTTATGTGTGTGTCTCTATTGCTCTTGCTTCTTCCACCATAGCTCTTGCTTCCGCTCATATGCTTCCACTTCAAGCTCACTCCCTTCAACTAGTACTAGATCCATCTTCTATGAGAGCTCGAGCCCATGCCTCAACCTCCATTCAAATACACAGTCATGGGTAGCCATAGCTTCAACCTTCAAGGTTTTCATTGAGCTCCATCTTCTCTTGAATTCTTTCCATCACTTTAGGCTTGTTCTAGGGCTTTCTTGGGACCTACTGAGCTTCCCTTGTATCACGTTCAACTTAACAATGGCAGCAGAAATGACCAGTAACTCAGCATGAATTGTGCCAGTTTGCTGGCCTCCATCTTTGATTAGCCTGATCATCATATCTAGCTCTCATGGAGCACTCTTGGGCATTAACTCAACATTGTACTTGACACTTTGGGAATGATTTTAGGCATCATTTGAGGTTCTCAAGATCAACCATTGTCTCACATTTTCAAAAACTTCCTATAATATAGTTCAAGATAGCACTTATCTCATTGTCTAAAGGTCACTTATTATTCTCGGAATGTCTATTTGATGCCAGATCACTTGGGGATGTTATGTTAATGTTATGAGATGCTATTGGACTAATTTGAACACACTTTTGGCTTAGTTTTCTTAGAGATTTCATTGCTGTAAAAATAGGACTAAATTTCATTTATCTAGAAAAAGCATATGCCTCTTGTCATTTGATACTTTCAAGGCTTGGTATTGATGCATGAATGTTGGCTTGACAATTAGGGATACTTGGTCCATGTCTTGAGATGCTTCTTGGAAAGGTTTGAGCTTTCTTTACTCAACTTGAAGTAGGGTCTTTGTTGTATATACAATGGACTGCAAGTACTTTACTTGAAAGCTTTATGCATTGAAGGCTTATATGTTCCTTAGGTCTAATGGCCTATGCTAATATACATCCTTGGCACCGATGTATGGGATTGGACATGTCTATGGTGACATTTGAGGCTCCATTTTAAGCCACATTGGATGCTTTGGCACCTTGGTTTGGTGTTTCTATTGCTTCCATCCTTGCTATTACGGGCTTGAAGAATACATATTTGGTTTTATGCTTCTAGATGTATGCTTTATGGATCTTGGATGTCTAGATGTCATTCACATGACGTTTTGAGCCTTGCTTGCTCATTTGGCATTTGACTTTTGATTCAATGGGAGCTACTCAACTTTGTGTATTGAGACACATTGGCACTTGGATGTACTATAGAGCATTTGGTTTATGCAGTTGAGCTTAAGCTTATCACAGTGAAATAGTGGGACTCATTATGACCTATACATGCTCTCTTGATATTTATTGGATGTGATTTCCCTATCATGGACTGATTTGATCTCTTGGCTTGGACTTGGTACTTATGTCTGTCAAGGTGTTGTAAGTGGTATTTGTGAGAAATGCGGGATCTAGAGCATGGCAAAAACCGGAAGCTATGGAGGATGGAAAAAGAAGTGTAGACTCATGATGGAAAGGACACTGTTTGTTACACAAGTGAATTAGGTTCCAAGATTGAGACTTGGACTCATAAACACAATCTTGTGTATGTGGACAATGACATTGACACTTTACTGAAATGAAAAGAGTACTATCATTGCATTAAGAAAGGAAGCAAGTACAATGCTTTATAGGAAAGTAGGAAACTGCAGTAGGCACCATTGTGCATATGGGATAAGTTAGCCTGCATATCCTTGACCCTGAGACTCCATACAAAGAGGCTGTTTGAGTGTGATTGCTGATTCTCAACACCCCTCCTCAATCACAACTAGAAAAGGCACAAAGTGTGTAGAGGCTGTAATGAGAACCACCTGCAAAGTGTGGGCATACCACAGACATGGCAAAACACCAGAGGCTGTCGCAGAAAAAGCTAAGTGTGGGTACCATAAACATGGTGGACATCCAGAGGCTGTAACAGGGGCCTCACAAAGTGTACAGGGACTGTAATGCCAAGTTACATAAGGAGTTTACAAAGCTTATGGCAGGAAGCATTAGGGCAAGGAAAATACGAGGCTATTAAAACAGTCTATCAGAATTATGAGAGTACAAGGACTGATGAGTCTTGTCCTTCTGATCCTGGTGGTCTTCATCTTCTTCTTCTTCTTCCTTTGCTCCATTTTCTTCTTCTTCTTTGACTGCGACTAGATAGGCCTTTTGGGATCTCTTTCTTGCGTGGCAGAACTTCTCGGTGTGTCCGGTCCTTTTGCAGAAGTCACAAAAGAGCTGATCTTTCTTGCCTTTGTACCTGTTGCCAACATATAATGCATGCTCATCTCTAGAGGTACTTGGTTCTTCTTTAGTTTTTAGCTTCTTTTCTTCTTCTAACAGTGATGCCTGGATATCAACAAGTTCAGGATTTGGCATGTTGATTAAAGTTGTTGATACATTATTATATTCAGGAGGCAAGCTCTTAAGTAGAACACCGATGCAAACATCTTCATCCATTTTAATGTTGATTCCTGCAAGTTGGGTTAGGAGTCCTTCCATGTAATTAAGATATGTGGCAAGTGATGTGCTGGACTTCATTTCAAGCCTGAAGAATTCAATTAGGAGACCATACTTTGATGATTTAGATTGTGCACCGAATAGGGTGTCAAGTCTTTTCCATGTATCCTGTGAGGTCTCACAGTTATCCACATGGTGGATATAACTGTCGTCTAGCTCCAGTTTGATAATGGCCTGAGCTCTATCATCATTCTTTTGCCAAGTAGTTGCAAGGTCCGCGTCCCGAGGTTTCTTCTCTTTGCCATTTGTGATGGCCCAGAGACCCTTCTTCATCAGGATGAGCTTGATGCGGGTTTGCCAAGTGTGGAACCCGACTCCTTTGAATCAAGCATTTGGAGAGTCTTTGCCCATGTTAGATTTACGGGAACAGTAGCAAATCAACTTCAGACTTATTTGATTTGAGCAACATAAGAATTGATTGAGAGACACAAGTGCTAAAAAAGCACTAACTGAGTGTCAATGAATACCAGATCTGCAAAAAGTCTTTTACTCTTTTAAAATCCAAGTGATCTTCCCCTTCTTGATTTGATGTTGATGCCTTCAGATCTGAGTGACAGTACTTTAATGAACTTCAGAGAGTATTGCTCAGTGATTAAAATCACTGTTGATAACTTCAGTGAAAGAAACAGTGAAAAATGTCAAGATTTTGAAGCTTTGGCTATGGTGGAATTAGGGTTTCTGAGACAGGGGCCTGGTTTTTTGCTGATTGCAGGAGCTACAGTGGATCATTTTCAAAAATTTTTATATGCCTAGGAAGCTGATTTCATGGGCTACAAAAACCCTATCATGATGATCAAAATCGTGGTCAGTATGCAGCACGCAAGCACGTCGAACAACAGCAGGCGCATTTCTGACAGGATTCCGCGATTTGCACAATGCTGAAGCCAGGGAGCAGCAATGTCATCGATTATCGTGCCAGGATGAAGCGCCTTGAGCAGAGGAACAACTCTCCAGAAGTAATCGTGGGCTGAAATGGCCTGGTTGAAGAGTTATGGAAGCTCCAAGCAAGGTAGGTCCTGTCTGGCTATGGCAGACACAGAGCAGAGATTGGGGATTTTCACAATGCTGAGCTCCAGATGGTCCAATGTCCTGGATTGATGTGATACAGGGAAGCTTTATGAGTTGGGGAATACTTTTTCAGAAGGAAGCTCCAAGAGATTTGACCTGTGGAGTGAGATATAAGCAGTTCAATCTGACAGGGTGCTGCTGGCTATGGCTGCCATGGAAGCTTCAGTGAGAGTAGAGTTGGGAGATGAAGTCATGAGCTGACATTGAGCTAGACTGAGGTTGAAAGGAATCAAGAGAGGCTAGACAAGCAATGCCATGCCCAACTGGGCTCTGATACCATGTGAGAAATGCGGGATCTAGAGCATGGCAAAAACCGGAAGCTATGGAGGATGGAAAAAGAAGTGTAGACTCATGATGGAAAGGACACTGTTTGTTACACAAGTGAATTAGGTTCCAAGATTGAGACTTGGACTCATAAACAAAATCTTGTGTATGTGGACAATGACATTGACACTTTACTGAAATGAAAAGAGTACTATCATTGCATTAAGAAAGGAAGCAAGTACAATGCTTTATAGGAAAGTAGGAAACTGCAGTAGGCACCATTGTGCATATGGGATAAGTTAGCCTGCATATCCTTGACCCTGAGACTCCATACAAAGAGGCTGTTTGAGTGTGATTGCTGATTCTCAACAGTATTTATATGCTTTTGGGTTATATATATCTCTTCAACCTACCCTGTGCATGACATTGATGCCTATTGCATATATAGTTTCTAACACACTATACTTGTGGTAATCTTCAATGCCAGTTGTTCTTGGCTTCTTCCTTCTTGGTTCTTCATAGTTGGTTGTTTCCATATTGTTGCAGTTTTTTACAACAGCCTATCATTTCAGTTTTATGCATTCTATTTTAGGGCAGTCACTTGGACTTGGCAATCTTTTGCTCATAGGTTGTGCACATCTAATTTTTTTGGCAGTATCTCTTGTCTCTCTTGATTTAATAGTGGTTTTGGGGCTGATTTGCAAGGTATTGTAGCAGCCCTACCTTGCCCTCATGTGTACTTGCTTGGTCTCATTATGGCTAGTGATTCTCATGACAGTGCTATCTTCAATAATGAGAAACTAGTTGGGACCAATTACAGCTATTGGAAGACAAGGATATGGCAGGTTTTAGTTCACAAATTGTGAGTTAGACCACTTAAAAATGAGGGTGGCAAACCCAAAAACATTGTGGCTAATTATTGGGATGGACTTGATGAGTTATGCAAGTCCATGACCATTTTATCGCTCTCTAAGTAGGTTCACTATAATGTTGTTAATTAGAAATCAGATTACATATGAGCTTTGGACATAGATTAAGAATTTTTATGACAAGTAGAGTCCTTCATCTCAAATGTATTGGCTAAAATAGTTGATGGACCTTCACATAAAGAATGGGACTTCCATGTCTGCACACTTTATTGAGTTTCACTCCATCATTAGCCATTTAGCTTCACATGAGATTGAGATCAAGAATACTTTGCATCCTTTATTTTTGCTTAGTAATCTACCTGAGTCTTGGGACACCTTTTGTACATCTCTATGTACTAAGGATGGGCTAAAATTGGAGGGCATTGAGGTGCCTTCTTGATAGAAAATGTGAATAGAAAGAATGTGCATGCTTCCCATACATCACATGCATTGACTGTGAGAGGCCGACAAGATGAACATGGTTGTGGTCGAGACTCTAACAAGTCTCAGTCTATGACATGTGGAAAATCTCGCAGTAAGTCTTGTGGTTGTAACTCCCACCTTACTTGTCATTATTGTGGAAAAGCAGGTCATATTCAGCCACAATGCCATAAAATGCACAAAGATAAGTGCAAGGAAAAGGGGAAGGCTAAATTCCAAGACAAGAATGATGATCATAGCATTGTGCCGCCTAACAAGTCTAGTGTCAAGATTATGGAGACTAGTGTAGTGCACCCTAATATATTTGATGATATTATCTTGGTAGCTTCTTCTTTGGATGCTTCACAACTAATTGATGCTTTGGCAGAATATACTCAGTGTTGGTTGATAGATTTAGGGGCTTCCTTTCATGTGACCCCTCATAGAGAGTGTTTTACTCCTATCGCAATATAACTGGATCTATCCATTTGGGTAATGACCAATGCATTAGAGATAGTTGGTATTGGTGATGTCTACCTGCATTTTAATTTTGGTAGCATATTCACTCTTCATGATGTACATCATGTACTAGCTCTCACGAAGAGTCTTATCTTTGCTAGCACCTTGGATGAGGTAGGTTATGTTGTCTATTTTGGTGATTCCTCCTGGAAGATTACCCATGGGAATCTTGTTATTGTATGTGGTGCTACCCTCTATCCTTTGCTTATATCCGGGTCAGTTGACCATGTTTTGGTTATGGTTGTAGTTCCACATATATGTATTTGCCATATATGGTTGTAGTTCCACATATATGGTTGTAGTTCCACATATACGTATTTGCCATTTTCGCTTTTGGCACATGCCTTTTAAAGGATTGAAAATACTTACCAATTTACGAGATCTTTTTCCTCCATATTGTAAGTATTTTGAGTCTTGTGATCATTATTTATATGGTAGGTAGACATGTAGTAAGAAATCTATCATGAAATGCATGGGTGAGCCTTTGGCTCTTGTTCATTTGAATATATATGGTCCCATGCCCTATCAGTTTCTAGGTTGTGTGAAGTACTTCTTTGTTACATTCATTGGTGATTACTCCCATAAGGTGTGGGCTTACCCTGTTAAACAAAAATCAAATTTCTTGTCTACCTTTTAGCATTGGCTCACTCTTGTTAAGAACCAATCTAGGTATATGTTGAAATGCCTAAGGTCAAAATAATGGAGATGAGTCTATCTCGAAAACTTTTGAGCAATTTTGTGATGAGAAAGGTATTAAATAGCAGGTAAATGCCCCCTACACCCCTCCCCAAAATGGTATTGTTGAGCACATAAACAAGATGATTCAAAAGAGAGCCCAAAATATGCTTAGACATGCAAGCTTACCCCAACAATTTTGGACTGAGGCAATTACTATTGTTGTATACTTGATTAACCAATCCCCTTGCATTGCCTATTGTTTGCTAGGTTGTAGAGGAGGTATAGACTAGGAAACCTTGATTCTATGCTCATTTGTACATCTTTGGTTGTGAGGCATTCTTCCATATTCACAAGGAGAAGAGCAATAAGCTAGATCCTAAGTCCATGAAATGCATCTTTCTTGGTTATAGGGATGTAGGTGAGATGGGCTATTACCTATGGGATCTACATGCTCGCAAGGTTATCTGCATCCATGATGTAATTTTCCATGAGAAAATGGTGCATAAGAAGCCTCAGTAATCAGTTGAGGTAAATAGGGTGAGGAGCCTCCTACTCCCATACACAGCCAACTAGACAACCTATAGCACAATTGATGTCCAATGGTCCAGGCCCTACATGTTGTGTAGGATCAGCTTGTTTTGAGATGTCTTACTCAAGCTAGACGTCAACCAAGATGTCAACCTAAGTGCTTCATGCCCTTCATGGATTATGTTATGGTGATTGATGTAGGTGAGCCTCTCTCTTATGATGAGGCTATGCACAGAGATAATAGTCACTCACTCATGGGATAGGGTTATGCACTCAAATTTTGACTCCTTACAAACTAACCACACATGGAATTTGGTTATTTTTCCTAGTGGTAAGAAGGCATTGCCATACAAGTGGATATACAAGTTAAAAGTATCCTTGGACACCCCAAGCCTACTTATAAGGCCCAATTGGTAGCTAGGGTTTCAAGCAAGAACATGGTGTTGACTTTAGTGAAGTATTTTCTCCTGTGGTCAAAATGATGATGCTAGCATTGGTTGCTCGTGGACCTTTATTAGATGGATATAATGATGGCTTTTCTACATGGGGATTTGCATGGTGAGATCTATATGCAACATCCTATGGGCTTTGAAGAAAAGACAAGGAACACTTAGTGTGCAAGTTAAGAAAGAGCCTTTATGTCCTTAAGCAAGCACCTAGGGATACCACAAGTTTGATGCTTCTATGCATTCATAGGGATATAGCCATAGTGATATGGATCCATATTTATACATGGTGAAGGCTCATGTGATGGTATCCCAATGATATTCTTATTGCTGGGAGAGCTCATGATGAGCTAGATGCCTTGAAAACTTAGATCAAGGAGAGCTCATGATTAGTTGGATGCCTTGAAAACTTAGCTCAAGAATAGCTTTGAGATGAAGGACATGGGACCGGCCTTCCATATTCTTGGGATACACATCATGCACGATCGCTCTAAGGGGTTATTTTATTTATCACAAAAGGAGTATATCTAAAAAGTCCTTGAGCGGTTTCATATGTAGGGTGGTAAGCCTATTGGCGATCCTCTATCTTATCATGTGAAGATTAGTCATGCCGATTGTCCATAGTTTGATGAGCAAACAATCGAGATGGCTAAGATCCCTTATGCATCCACCATGGGTACTAAGATGTATGCCATGATAGCCACTTATCCTAACATAGGCTTTGCAATGGAAGTTGTGGCAGGCTATGTGGCTACATCTGGTAGACAGCATTGGGATACTATCAAGGGTATCATGAGGTACCCAAAGGGCACAACACCTATGTGCATATGTTATAGTGTCAAGGATATAGGAGTCATGGAATACACTAACACTCATTATGCAGGACAGGCAAACAGTAGAAAGTCCATCTCTGGCTATGTCTTCACCTTTACTAGAGATGTTGTTTCTTGGATGTCTAGGGTGCAAAAATGCACAGCCCTCTCTCTACTACTAAGGCTAAGAATATTGCAGCCACTGAGGCTTGCAAAATGAAGGCTCTCTAGTTAGATCATTTGGTGGAAAACCTTGGTATTATTTGAGTCCCTACACTGCATTCGGATTCTACGAGTGCTACCCAATTACCCAATAATCTGATCTTCCATGCAAAGATAAAACACATTGAGGTGTGTTACCACTACATCAGAGATATAGTTGAGAACAAGTCTATTGACCTTGTTAAGATCTCAACTGACCAAATCGTTCAAATCTGCTCCCAAAATGTCTCTCAATAGAGCATTTTTCCTTTCTTAGGAAGTTGATGGGCATTGGATAAGATGATGTATTTTCTCATCCCATTGCACTTATGTACATTTGTACTTTCTCACTTTTTTCTTGTTCTCTGCTCACTAGGGGCATAGTTGGGGGTAACAGTTTGTGTATCTAACTGCTCGTGTATTACTACACTTATAATACTTGCACACCTATACATGGTAGGTGGCAGGTCCCATCATTGTCACTTCGTTCTTTATTCTTTTAGTGGCATTTGAATAAACGGAAGGTCAATTACACATTGTGACTAATGGAGTTTCCATATCCTCTCTCTCTCTCTCTCTCTCTCTCTCTCTCTCTCTCTCTCTCTCTCTCTCTCTCTCTCTCTCTCTCTCTCTCTCTCTCTCTCTCTCTCTCTCTCTCTCTCTCTCTCTCTCCACCATAGCTTTTGCTTCTACTCATGTGCTTCCACTTTGGGCTCACTCCCTTTAGATATTATAGTAGACTACGAAACTATATCAAAAACTATAGAGATAAGACATAAAGACCATTGTAGATCCATGAAAAGAAAGCAAGCAATGAGAATAATGATAGAGAATAGAGAAGAAATAGAGAATCAAGGTAGTAAATCAGGGTGCAAATATCCATGATTAGTATATCATCAATGTCTTGCACAATACTCTAATCTCCAATGCAAGTGCGACCAAGAAATAAGAATGTTGTATCTCCACTACACGCCACAAAAACTAATCCATCACATGAAAAAAAAAGCCACTTTTACATATATCAAGTCCATGATTAAAGAACACCAAGACTAAAATGTACTAGAATATGATAATAGAAAATGTCATATCAAAGCCAAGTCCTAACATAGTCCCTCATGTGATTACTAGTATACAATGCATGTACAAATAGTCCAAGCTAGGTAGAGACAAAAGTTTGATGAAGGGAGAACTCAACAAAAATACAAGATCAGAGATCAATTAAATGTGTATTACATGGCTATGAAGAGATGCTTGGAAAATTTGTGGATGCACTTATGAAATCATCATTTTCCAATACTCAAACTGATTGGAATAACAACTTGCTTTCTTAAGCATCAAAAGAAATAGACCAAAATGATTATTCATGGGTGTAAAATTAAGCCTTAGTGTTAGTCACATCCAAGCATTTTTTAATGCAACAAGTTCGTGAACAATCCAACAAAGACTTAAATGAAATAATCATGAAACAATGGATCATCAACCCATGTCAAAAATAGGAAAACAAGATGGAGATCAAAACATGAGAATCAAAAGACAAGTCAAAGATCAGAGATGATGGTCAAAATACATTTAGACTTAATTCACATGCCAAAAAGTAGAGATAAAAAACTAGTAGCAAACAATTAGAAAATCACACATAGAGGCACATGAATAAGGAAAGGCACTATCAATACAAGAACACAACATGTCATCCTAGCCATAAACATCTACATCAAGCAAAATCATCATGAGAAATAATCATAATAAATAGAAAATTATGTCACAAAAACAACAATAATCAAAGAGACAGGCCTCAAGAAACTAACTGAAAACCATAAAAACCAAGCTCATATGAAGCAATTAGCTTATGATAAGCAAGCGTGGAGAAGAAACATGAGGTGAATCAAAACAACCAACTCCATCTTGAAGGGCAGATCAGTTAAAAGCATAAACAAGGAATATATATGTTCTGCCACTAAGGAAGTCCATGAGAAGCATAAACCAAAGCCACAACCCAAGCAAATAAGATAAGAGAGAAGAAGGATAGCAAAAAAATACCATCCACAAGCCAAATGTAAAACCCTATCCCACATGGTGAGCATGCACCATAGAATCTACAACTAGTAGTAAGTTCCACGTGGGAGGAGGGAAGGGGAGATGTGTAAGAGCCTCATATAACTAAACTTGAGTTAACTCAAGTGAACCATAGTGATGGTAACTAAATGCAACCAACTATCTTTTCTATATTGCATTTCAAGGTTTAGCCTAGGGATCTTGAATTAACTAGAAGACTCCTAAGCCTATGTGGGACAAGTGTTGGGGGTAAAGGCACGTGTGCATGTTAACCCTGGTAATGTTAACCTCGGTGCAAAGAAAGCACAAAGAGAGCAAATAAAATTAAAAGGGTGTAAGACAAAGCGAAAAAAGGCGGCCTAATGAAAAAACAAGAGGAAAAGAGCCAAAACTGTAAGAAGCAAACTCAAAAGTCCAAGGTAAGTGTACAGAAGGGAAAATTCACATTTTAAATATAAAAGCACACCCTAAATCCTTGTAAAAAAGCGCCAGTCTTCCTCCTGTGCAATTTGTAAAGATAGATGGGCATGGGTGAAGGAAAAATGTAAATAGGAAGGG
Organism: Lygodium microphyllum; assembly: GCF_053477565.2. NCBI lineage: Eukaryota > Viridiplantae > Streptophyta > Polypodiopsida > Schizaeales > Lygodiaceae > Lygodium > Lygodium microphyllum. The sequence goes on from NC_141135.1 coordinate 32,142,413, forward strand.
AATAGGGAAAGAGGACCTAGGCTAAAATGGCCGATCATGTAAAAAAGGGATGGGTGCCCAAAAGGAGTAGGGCATGTATAAAAAGGCAAAAAGTGAATGAAGAAACTGATTCTTGTGTGTGGCCAAAACTAGCTCTCTTCTTCTTCTTCTTCTTCTTCTTCTTCTTCTTCTTCTTCTTCTTCTTCTTCTTCTTCTTCTTCTTCTTTGTGCTTGTGCTTATGCTTGAGAGAGGGAGTGTGAGGGTGTGAGGGTGAGGGTGAGGGTGAGAGTGAGGGACTGTGGTGAAGAAGCTCTCTATCTTCTCCTCTTTCTTGTTCCCTTCTTTTCTCTTCTCTTGTCTCGTTTGTAGCAATGGATCTTGGAGCTTGGATCTTGAGAATCAAGCTCACTTGAAATCCCACCTTGGATTGTGAAGCTATCGAAGAGCTTGAGGAAGGAGGCAACTCAATTGGGCATGAAGGTAAGCTCACTACACTTGTAGATGTGAGAGTGTGCACAACTATGTGTGAGAGGTAGCAATTGCACTTGGCTTGAAATGCTTGAAACAATAAGCAGTTTGTGGATCTTGGTAGTTGAGCAAGAACTCCCACATTTTGATTCCATTGTGTCAAGACCAACGGATTCAATCTTTCAATGCACTTGCTTACTCCAAATCAAGCATTGGAGTGGGGTTTTCCCGGAATCAGTGCTTGAGATAGATAGAAAGTGAGTTGGATGGTATTCGATATCTTTTGCATTTAGTTTTTGGTTTTAAAGGTTTAGGCAAGTAGGTTGGATTAGCTTGAGTGTTTGTTTGTGATTTGGATGCATTTAGGTAGGGAAAACTCAAGAAAAACAAAGAAATAAGTAGTAGGGTTACTACTGTAAGCAGGGTAAAACATGGAGAAAAAGGGACTTCAATGCATTGAGATAGGAAAGAGAGAAGAAGGGGAGTGAAAGGCTAAAGAACAAGGGGTTTAAGAGACAAAGAGAGTAAAGGGGAGCTCATTTCTGCATTCAAAGTTTGAGAGAGAGAGAGAGAGAGAGAGAGAGAGAGAGAGAGAGAGAGAGAGAGAGAGATAGAGAGAGAGTTGCATAGGTTGTTGCAGGGTCACAAGGAGCAATTTGATTCATGTGACCAAATGCATTCGCAAGCTATAGGTGAGTTGGTTTGATTGCTAACTCCTTATTGTTTGATCATGGAGCTTGCCAGAGGTTGGGAGGAAGCATAGTGAGCATTTGTAATCAAGTCGGTGCCCATTTTCACTATCAAAGACCATCCGATTCCCAAAATCGGATTGTCCAACTACCCAAAGTTGTCTGATTTTCATAATCGAGCGCATCAGATCGTTTGATTTGACATAGTCCAAAATTGGACAACCTTGATCATCCGCTTTGGATGAGGATAGGTCCAAAATCAGATGTCCAATTTTGGGAATCATACTAAAAACCTATAAATCAAACAGGAAAATTGAACATCAATTTCTGGTAAATTATTACATTCCTAGACCCTATAGGGGCCAACCCCTACCCCAATAGATCCCCAAGTGAATGAATAGGGCAATAGAGCCAATTGACTCGAGAGTTGAGACCCGATAATCTAGGAGCGATTGGGGCCTAGGGTGGACTACTATGAGTGGCTATCATTTGTATAGGGGAGAGCTAGCATTAGCTGAATCAAAGGGAGTGTGATCTACATTTATTATAATTGAACTCACACACTTCATCACATAACAACTTGAAGTACACAAGGAAAGATAGAAAGCCTGATTTTTCACAAGTCCACTCTGTTGAGATATTTGCAATCACACCTACTTAAGTCTCTTTAGATGGAGCAGTGAGGGCTCAAGACAAGAATCCCATAAGCACAGTAGGAGGGTGTGCTACCTAGACTTTCCTATAAAGTATTGTACTTGCTTGTCATTTTTATATGAGATGAATGCAATGTCATTGTCATGTTGCTCCTCAGTATAACATACTTGATAATTGTCATTTGCTCTTGAGTCAAGGTTCTTGGTCTCTATCATGTCAATGTCTTCATGTGTCTAGTCAAGGTCTATGAGCCACCATAGTTGCCATTCGACCTCGAGACCTATCTCCCTAAGCTTCTTGACTCAGCTCCTAGTTCCATTAACATAAACACAATGCACCGCACAGTAAGGTAGACACACCCCTTAGGCTATACACTTTTTTTTCTCCTTCTAGATCCCTTCGAATGCCCCTAACCAACGACATTGGAGGCCCCACCATACACTCGACATCCCCTCAACCTCCATCATCACCATCAATTGACAAGCTTCTCTCCCATGACCAACCTCCACAAGGCCCCATCATCAACTCACATATCCTCGAGTGTTCTTCTCCATGCGGGCTCATGGTGGTAGCTAACTCTTCCTCTCTAGAGAGCTACTCCACTGAATAATGCTCATAGAATTCAGATGTAGTGTAGGGACTATATCAATAATATTAAGGTCTACCACTAGATGGCCTAGCTAGAGAGGCTCCTTGTTGCAAGCCTCAATGGCTACAATATACTTTGCCTCTGTAGTAGTAGATAGGGCTGTACATTTCTACATCATGGATATCTAAGAAACAATACCTTGGGCAAAGGTGAAGACATAGCCAGAGGTGGATTTCCTATTGTCTACATATCGTAAATAACTAGGACAAAATATATCTTATCCTAACAATTCATCTTTCATGATTGAATTAAAACCCATATAAATCCAAGAAGGAAAAACCTGGTTTTGGAGTGAGATATCCACATGGATACCGAAAGATGACCCTCCTGCAGCTACTCCTTGGACTTTCTTAAGCGGCATCGCAGTTGTAATCCCTCGAACGTGAGGGTAGCTTTACACTCCTTTCCTGCCCTTGATGTGCCCTAAGCGTGAAGTGGGGGATCAAAATGGGCTAGGGGGTTAGGGATGGAGCCAGCTGATTGAAGCCACTGGGCGCACCTAACTTGAGGACCTCCAGGTGCACTGACGATAGCACTCATGAGTTTCTTGCTTTTGCTTGTGATTTTCTTCTCTGTTGTCTTGTTCTTGTCCTTTCCTCCTCTATCTTCTCTTTCTTTTTCCGTCTTTCTTTTTCTCTTTCTTTAAAAAAAATAAATTGTGACGAGAAGCTAGTCTTTGTCATCATCATCTCATGAGACGTGTTTCTACATGGTATCAAAGCACACTTGATCATGGCTTAGCATGTTTCAGGTCCTCTCTTTGCTCTCTCAGCTCTCCTCCAACATTGCCCAAACCAATGACCTCAGTTCTCAACTCTACCAGCACCAATCTACCATGGCAGCCATAGCCAGATAATACCTACCTCTGATGGAGCTCTCAAAAACACAATATTAGTGAGTTTGGGAATCTCCCAATTCCCATTTTTTGAATACTAAAAAGGTGGCACTTGGATAACATACCCATAAATTTCTCAAAACCATATGATGTGACTATCATTGGAAAGCACTTGAAAAATGGAATCTAATAAGCTATAGAGCGCTGGATTTGGAGTTACAGTGTTCAAGTTATGACAAATCCAAATATTTGACCACGTGTCCCAAACTTATGGGAAATTCCCATATTCCCTAATATGGTGTTCAAATATCTTCATCTAGGCCATAAATCAACATGCTTCCTTCTAGAGAGTTTTTCTTTTGCTCAGGGTGAAGCTTCCTATTACATAAGACCTTGGCATTAAGCCTCCATTGGCTCAGCATTCTGTCTGCAACACGTCGATGTCCTGGTTGCACCTGTGGCTATTCATACTATCCCTGGTTCCCATATGCACAATGATGTGCCCCAAACACATAGGGTTTTTGAATTCCTTTTGATAAGCTTCCTTTCCATCAAAAAAAATTTGAAATGATTCATCCTACAGCTCACAAAGAGTGAAAAACCAGGGCTGCCCGAAAACCCTAACTGTAGACTCCATAGCCAAGAGTACTCAAGCTCATCCTTTTACCTCATTTTCTCTCTCGACATTTAATCAGTCCACTGCCACTCTGATGTCAGTGAATACTAAAGTTACAACACATACTCTCACATCAAATCATTGAGGAGGGGAGTTCTTGGCAGATTTGCAAGCATTTTAAGAAGAGTCAAGCATAGTGTCTCTTAACACTTATCCAGTGACTCTTGTCACTCATGTCAGCCTTGGCTTACATCAGATCTGAGATTTTTGGGCTACTCCAGCATCAAATCAAGGAGGGGAATACAAATTGAAGACTCATTGAAGATTTGAATATCTCTCAAGCATCTGGCTCCACAAGTATCTCTTGATACTAGTCACTTAGCGCTTTCTGGGAACTTGTACTTGTTAGCACATTCAAAATCATTTCTTCTGCTGAGAATTTTGGAGCTGATTTGCTATTGTCCCTGCAAATCCAACATGGGAAAAGACTCTCCAACATCTCACTTCAAAGGATTCGTGTTTCACACCTGGCAAACTCGCATCAAACTCATCCTGATGAAGAAGGGCCTATGGGCCATTACCACTGGAAAATAAAAGAAGCCTCGCGACACGGACCTAGCAACCACTTGGCAAAAGAATGATGATAAGGCTCATGTCATTATCAAATTGAAGCTAGATGACAGCTATATCCACCATGTCGATAACTGTGATACTTCACATGATACATGGAAGAGACTTGACACTTTGTTTGGTGCACAGTCTAAGTCATCAAAGCATGGTCTCTTGATTGAATTTTTCAGGCTTGACATGAATTCCAGCACATTACTTGCCACACATCTAAATTACATGAAAGGACTTCTAATCCAGCTTGCAAGAATCAACATTAAAATGGAAGAATATGTTTGCATTGGTGTTCTGCTTAAAAATTTTCCTCTTGAATATAATAATGTGTCAATAACTCTAATCAATATGCCAAACCCTAAGCTTGTTGATATCCAAGCATCATTGTTAGAGGAGGAAAAGAAGCTAAAATCTAAGAAAGAACCAAGCACCTCTAGAGATGAACAAGCATTATATGTTGGCAACAGGTACAAAGGCAAGAAGGACCAACTTTTTTGTGATTTTTGCAAAAGGACCTGACACACTGAGAAATTCTGCCATGCTAAAAAAATGTCCCAAAAGGCCTGTCTTGCTACAGTTGAAGAAGAAGAAGACCACCGGGAGAAGGACAAGCCTCATCAGTCCTTCTATTCTGATACACTTTTTTAGCCTTGTATTGCCTAGCCCTAATGCTTCGAACATAAGCTTGTAAACTCCTCATGTAACCCTGTACTATAGCCTCTGTACACTTTATGAGGCCCCTGTTATAGCTCTAGATGTCCATCATATTTATGGTACCTACACTTAGACTTTTCTGTGACAACCTCTAATGTTTGCCATGTTTATGGTGTGCCCACACTTTGCAAGTGTTGCTTTCGCTAAAGCCTCTACGTGCTTTGTACTTCTGGTTGTGATTGACGAGGGCTATTGAGATGTTTGCAATCACACCTACTTCAATCTCTTTAGATGGAGCAGTGAGGGCTCAAGACAAGAATCCCATAAGCACAATAGGACGGTGTGCTACCTAGACTTTTCTATAAAGCATTGTACTTGCTTCTCATTTTTATATGAGATGAATGCAATGTCATTGTCATGTTGCTCCTCAATATAGCATACTTGATAATTTTCATTTACTCTTGAGTCAAGGTTCTTGGTCTCTATCATGTCAGTGTCTTCATGTGTCTATTCAAGGTCTATGAGCCACCATAGTTGCCATGCTCTAGATCCTGTGTTTCTACATACTCCACCACCCGTGTGTCCAATTCATGTAACATTGCAAGCTAATTTGTATAACAAGGAATACACTAATTGGGTCTAAGTAAGAAATGAACCCACTAATAGGAGCAAACCCTAAGAAGTCGAATACACTCTGAGAATCAAAACTTGAAGCATACAACTGCAAATCGACACTATTCAAGACATAGCTTTACCCGATTTGATCAATCTGATCGACATCCTAGTTGCTCAAGAAACCACCGATATGTTAGGAGCTAGCACCACCCCTATAGATGAAGAGCTAGACTTGGGAGAATTCCTAGCTGACATTTAGCAAATGGTAAACCAATGTGACATGCAAACCAAAATGGTGCATCATGGTAGACTAGCCAAGGACATCATAGCCAATCTTGAGAAAGAGAGAAGGTTAAGCACTACAAAGCATGGCTGGCTACAACCAAGAGCAGTGAGTTCAGAAGTTGAGACAAGACATAGAAATGCATGAGGTCCAGTACGTCTTAGCTCTCACCAATAGAACTAGGGAAGTACCAAATACTGAGAGGGAGAGAGCATTTAATGGACATGGTTTACTAGCCTAGACAATGCCGAACGAAATAATTTTAATAACCTCAAGAGTCTCTTCATTAAGAGGTTCTCTAAAGGAGGATACTCTGACAACCTCAGTGTCAGGTTAATGAGTATTAGTCAAAAGGATATGGAGGATATCCATTACTATATCACCCATGTGCAGAGTCTCTTTAAGAGAATCCCAGTGGTAGAATTACCCAATGAACGAGTGGTCTTCACAGTATTTATAAATGAAATCCAAAGCAAAGAGCTCTACAAGGCCTTGGTGGGCAACTCAAATTTGCAAAGGGACATACTAGATAGGGTCTTTGAAGAAGCCATACACATGGATGACCTACTCAAGGAGAGAAGCTCCAAAACCATGACCCAAGATGGCACTGCCACTAGATCCTTAGAGAGGGCTACGACCATTAGTGAGAGATCCAACTAGAACACACAAGACAAGAAAAGAGTGTCGACTAGAGCCAAGAGTTGTTGAATATGAAGCTAGAGTTGGCTAAGCTTCAAGAGATGATGAGAAGGCCCACACGACCTCACGCGCAATGCGTGGATTGCAGAGAAAATTGCATCCCAGCCAAGTGCTTGGATCCTAGGTCAAGACCATGTGCTAATTGCAGAAGGTTTGGCCATGATACAATGCATTATAGATTTCCCAGATGGTTCTCATACCCACAACTATACAATTAGCTGTACTACCTAGGGAATATGCTACCAAACTTTGAGAGGGGAGCTCCATTAGTTCTCCTAGTATATAACAACTCAAAGCTAGCCATCCCTAAGATGGACATCGATCCTACAGGGATACCTAGACCCAGCATGACCTATCCACCGAGTGACACTCCGATACATTGCATAGAGGAGTTGAATGAGGACAAAGCATACATAAACCTTTATATCTCATACGATGAAGAGGGTAAACCCACCTTGATAGATTTCAAACAAGTGTCGGTGATAGCATTAGGTAGGGGAAGAGGTAGAGGTCTAGGAGGATAGCACCAAGAACCTATCACATGTTGGTCTTGCAGTCACCCAGGGTATATCTCCTCTCACAGCCCTAAAACGGAGCAAGCCAATTGAAACAAAGCTAACCTAAGATGTCCAGAGTGTAGGATCACACACTTGTATGTTGAGTGCCCTAGGCGAAAACCTTCTACTAGCTTAGCAATTGTGCCATCTGCACCCTTGGGGTTTTTCGGAGTCAAGACACTTGATGGTGAGGCAACTTCAATCCTGTTGAACGTCATGAGATCCGAGCACAAATGAAGCAGGCCAATATCTCATTAACTTGACCTAGAAATCTTAATGGAGCTTCAATAGGGAAGAAGAGCCATAGGAGAAGGAGAAAGAGGGCTAAGATGAAGGTAATGCTCAAGACAAATAGTGCCACCACACTATCCAAGGGGAATCAAGTCATGGATGCAAAAGTGAAAACATCTACTCCTAAGATGGCAGAAAAGGGGAGTGCCAAGATTGGGGAGTACCCCGACCCATGCACCAATTGGAACTAGTGGATAAGGTTAAGGAGTGGGTGAGAGAAGTCCATAAGCACCTCAAGGATGTCGAGCCTATCATAGAAGACGAGATCAATGAGCTCTCTAGCATGAGCACATCAGTCTCACCTACACAAATAAGATCAAGAGATACATCTGCACCCCATGTAGTACCACAGAGACAGAGCCTAGGCACCATAGGTAGGCAGACTAGCCAAGAACACTGGCAAAAAGGCATAGAGCCTAATGGAAAGCAAGCAGTTGGAAACCTGCTCATGACATTGATATCAGCCCCCCTGTGACTCTACCTCTGGGAGAGCTAATTAGGCAAAACCCAACGCTATGGCAAGGGTTAGTGGGTAGAAGACCTGACGAACTTGGAGTGACTGACTTGCTTGACCATGATGCAGTAGCACACATACCAAGCTTAATCCTGAACTGAGTGCCTAGGTCTTTGCATGTAAATTCTTTTTGGAAAGGCACAGACATGCATGAAATCTTACGTGTCAATGCATTAGGGGATGCTACAAGGAAGGGAATTGTAGGTACAGGGGCAGAATTAGTGTACTCAGCCATACAGTCCTGTAAGCTTGGGGTGACCCATCTCTAGAGACTTCTAGGTTTAACATCATAGTGGCTAAGGGAATGAAGGTTAGACCATTTGGAGTACTAAAAGATTGGCCCTTTAGGATAGCGAGAGTCCAGTTCTCAATAACCTTCATAGTCATAAAGGGAGTTGACTACAATATCCTACTAGGCTGACCTTGGATGCAAAATGTACAAGTGATAGAAGACTAGGGCAATGGTCTAATATTCTTAGACAACAGATTGGAAGCTGTAAGAATCAAGATGGACACCTAGAAAACCACACTCGTCAACCTAGATTCCATCTCCACTATATTGAAAGGAGACTCACAAGCTAGCAATTCCTACGAGCCACTAACAAAGTATATCCCTTTCCCTCTGAGGACGAGTGGGATTGGATGCACGTGCTAGCCACCATTTATTTTCCATTCTCAGATGATGAGAAGGATTACAACCAGGCTTTCAAGGTAGTTGGTGAGTCCCACAAAGTCCCACCATCTCAACTGTTGCATTGAAGAGTAGGATCTCACCATCAGTACCACTCTGCATGATGACCAGGAGCTTTGGTAGTCGACCAATGCTTGTCCCCTTCCACATTCCATCAAAAAAACTTGAACTCCATAGGATTCTTGAATACTTAACAAGAGAGCTAGTTGGTAACCCAATTGCCAATCTCAAATCTCTCAAGGCCCTCATGGATGAGCCTAAGTGGAAATGGACCAAAGTGCATGACTTGAACCTATTGTACAATTGGGCACTAATAATGCACAAGAAGAAGGCTAAGAGTAGAAGCCTAAGAGATGAGAAGCAGTTAGAATACGATGATTCAGATGACGAGTACAAAGACTGTTATTCTACAAATGAGGAAAGTGAGGAAGAGGTTGATACAATAGAATACGATACCGGACAGTCGAGTGATCGAAGAGATATGAGTACAGTCCGATTAAGGGAGAAAAATAGAAAGCAGTCAAAGGGGTCAGAAGTCGAAGAGCAAAGGAAATCCCAAGATATATCGAAGCACTTCACAAAGTTCAAAAAGGGCGATAGAGTGGTGATCTTGCTAGGAGCTAAGAGGCAAGGACAGGCAAGCAAACCAATGGAGTGGCCCACCAAGGTCAAGAAAGCCAACTTATCAGGGGAATGTGAAAAGCCTTGGCCCATATTCATAGTTGAGGAGCTAATTGAAAAAGAGGAGGCTAATCTCATCGCTCTCTAATGAGAGTATATAGATGTGTTTGCTTGTTCCTTAGATGAACTAAAAGGAGTAGATCTAAGGGTTGTGACTCATAACATCCCCATGACTCCTAATGCAACACTAGTCAAGTAGCAACCATACCCGATGAATTCAAAGCATACACATGCCATTAAGGAGGAGATAGGTAAGCTATTGAAGGCTGGATCCATCTACAAGCTTGAGTATATGGACTGGGTGCCACTTATAGTGATTGTCCTAAAGAAGAACAGGAAGATACGAGTGTGTATGAATTATAAAAAGGTCAATGCTACAATGAAGAGGGAAAACTATCCATTATCCTACACGGATCATATGCTCAAAAGAGTAGTGGAAACAAAAGCCTACAGATTCCTAGAGGGCTTCTCAAGCTACAACCAAGTGTAGGTGCACCCTAATGACAGATATAAGATAGCATTTGTGATTGAATGGGGAATATTCAACTATATAGTCATGTCATTTGGGCTAACGAATACACCAGTTATCTTTTAGTACCTCATGTGTGCCATCTCTAAAGACATACTTTGGGGAGAATTGGAGGTATTTTTTGATGATCTATGTGTCCATTTCAATTGGAGGGAACACCTAGATAAACTTCACACAATCTGTGAGTGGTGAAGGCTGAAAATCTTTCTTTGAACCCCCTCTAAAGTGCTAGTTTTGGGTAAAACATGAATGTATCCTAGGGCACATGGTATCTAAAAACGGCATTGCCACCAACTTCTCCAAAGTCATAGTCATTGTCGATTTACCACCACCCATGAACTACAAAGGAGTTCAGTGCTTCTTAGGACACATAGGGTACTATCGACGATTTGTCTTAAACCATGTATTGATTGCTAGATCCCTTTACAAATTGTTGATTGTATTTGAGTGGACCGTGGAATCCCAACATGCTTACGAGGAACTAAAGAAGGCTCTTACAATCACATCAATCCTATGAGCCCCAAATTGGAGCATAACATTCCATGTGCACATTGATGAATCAAAGTTTACCGTCGGAGCTATTTTGTGCCAAATCGGTGAGTATGATCTCGATCATCCTAAGAGCTTTGCTAGCACACAACTCATAGCTATAGGGATGAATTACTCCATGATGGAGAGGGAAGGCCTAACTATGGTGTCCACTGTGAAGGAGTTCCGTTATTATATTTTAGCTATGCCCTTCACCTCTTCATTGACCATTAGGCTTTTCTTTATTTAGTTAAAAAACCTTGCGCTACAAGACGATGCATAGCTAGATGGTTACTTCTACTACTAGAGTTTGACTTCTCCATGGTTGTATGCAAGGGTAAACAGCACTGCATGATGGCAGACCATATGTCTTGCATACCCACAAGAGAAACTGTTGATGACCAAGGGATACTAAATGAGAACCTTTTTGGCATATCCAGTGAGAGAGACCTATTCATGGCTGATCAAACACCATATTGGGCGGATGACATAGTCAAATCCTAGAGTATGGATTGCCTAAGAGACCCATAGAGAAGGCTAGGCTAAAGTGCCTTATCCTCAAGGTTCAGCCCTATCAATTAATAGCAGGCTAGCTCTATAGACTAGGATAGGATGGATTATTACAAAGATGCATCTATAAGCATAAGATGCATGATGTACTTGCTTAAGCGCATGGTGGAATTATTGGAGGACACTTCAGCAAAGATACCACAAAATGCAAGGTGTTGCAATCTTAGTTGTGGTGGCCCACCCCTATTCCATAAGATGCAGCTAAGTTCATGAAGCATTGCAATGAGTGCTAGAGAAAAGTCCCCATTTGTAAGGACAAGATGGGGTTGACCTTGGTAATAACATGACAACCCTTTGAAAAGTTGAGAATCGGCATCATTGGGCCGATTAGTCTCGTGGTGCAATATTCATAGGCAAAGTATATAATTAGGATAACGGATTATCTCACAAAATGGGCTGAAGCTTGGGCTACTAGAAAGAATGACACTAGAACCACAGCTAAGTTTTTTGGGAGCAAGTGATCTCGTGATTCAGCTGTTCCATCAAACTAGTTAGTGATCAAGGCACACACTTCATTAATGAAGTGATTTCCCATTTGCTATCCACCTTCTTAATCAAACATAGGAAATCCTCACCATATTACCCTCAAGCTAACGGCCAAGAAAAATACACAAATAAGGTCCTAGTAAACGTCTTAACTAAGATAGTCTCCACCTCGCATAGTGACTGGGACAATAAGCTCATGGTAGCGCTATGGGCCTATAGGACAGCTTACAAGATGGTTGTAGGGTAGACACCATCCAAGCCCCTATGGGACTGAACCAATCCTACTATTGGAGTTCTTCATTCCAAGCTTGCAAGTGGTAGTACAAGAGAGATGGGATGGCAAGGAAGCATGGACGGAACACCTAGTGAAGTTATAATGCCTCTATGAAACTTGACTCTTGGCAGCTCGTGCACTAATCTATAAAAAGATGAGACACAAGAGCTAGTTTAACAAGCATATCAGTGGAGGGCCATAAGCAAAAGATGAAGTTCAGGGGATTGGGACCTTTCAAGGTCTACAACATTAATCAAATTGACAATAAAAATTTTGAGACTTTAGAGGGGGAGAGCATAGGCTTCTTGAATGGGAGTCGCCTCGAGAAGTACTACCCTCCAATGCACCCATTGCACGAGCCTCCAATCCTGGACCCGCCTGTGTGCGTAAGAGTAGCCACCATCATTGAGATATTGGACGAGGATGAGGAAGCAATAGCACCTGCATACCTCCGCATATTGATCACCAACCCCCACAAGCCATATGCCTTTGATGCACTCATTTAGGGAGCTAACTGTAATATCCTTACACATGATCATTGGACCCTCATTGGTCAACCCCAGTTGCAACCTACTGATGCAAAACTCAGCCCATTTGGGGGGCAGTCTTCTGTGAAATGCCTAATACCAAAGCCATTGGTACGATATTGCTACTAGGATGTGCATTCAATAAACAAGCACACTACTATGTTGACTATGACTCGCAGCGCATTCATCTTGCCATTGGCAATGTTCAATTAGTGATAGCTTTCAGTAAGGGTAGCGCAGCTCCATCTAAGACTGCAATGCCACCAATAGAGCAACTTAGTGCCAAACCTAAGGAGGCGGATTGTAACTTATCTCGACCCATCACAATAAAAGTGCAATCAAAACCTTTGAGTATGATCCAATCTATGTGGCTCCTACTTTGTTCTCAAAGCACTGGCCATCACGTACAATCAACCCTTAGAAGATCATGTTATGGGCCATCCCTATTTGGATCAACTGCTAACTAAAGAAGAATTGCACATCACCACCAGGACAAACTCTAGAGACTTTCTAATTGATGTCTTGACCTACATTACATATGTAGGCATTAGGCTTGAAAACATGGACCATCATGCCCACTTAGAGTATAACCCACAGTTCTATACTTGGCTCATGAAGAAATAAAGCACAACAAGAAGGTGCTTAATGCCCTTAACCCTTCATCCTCCAATCCTAGGAAGGATCTTCATCATTCCAAGAGATGAGGGGGTGAGGTGGAAAAAACTTGAACCTCAAAACCTCAAACTAAACTTCAAAAGCACAAAAGGACAAATAAAGGGAACTTACACTTGAAGAAAACTTTTTTATGGAAAATTTTGATTAGAATGTGTGGATTTCTTGGAGTATAAATTTTCATTCCATATTGGAGCATCGCAGGCAAAGATGGTGCGTGCCCTATTCTCTAGTCATCGATATAACACCCTCATAGCCTAGATCCCATGTTGGTGCTTGAAATTATTGTAGCAAGGGCCCTAGATGAAATAAATGTGAATGCCTACGTCCACAAAATGATTGAATCATCAGCCAAGGCATTGTCATTGAGTCTAAGACCTACAGAAGATGAGTCACTAGCCACCACAATCGAGTCAGATAGGAAAATGCCTACATCAAAAGCATCCATGATAGGGTTTGGAAGGGTATTGATGGCCATTATTCTGGAAGATGTGAGAGAGATGGAAAGGGAAGAAGAAGTAGGGGAGACTCCCAAGAGAGCAGCACCTCTCCTTGCTCACAAAAAGCATGTCAATGTCTCCAAAAGTGAGAAAGGTGGGAGACGAAGATGTAAGCAAGACACAAAAAGAGAAGGCAGAGAGACCCACATGAAAGAAGGGAGCTCAACTCCAAGCATAGCAACAATAAACAGGGTCAAGTGAAAGGACCATTAGTAAGCAAGGCAGGGAGGAGAGTTCGGTCCCATTGAGCTAGGAGGACCTAAAGAAAATCATGCTGAAAATCATGCAAGAAAGAAGGAAACCACGATAAGAGAGGCAAATCCCAAGTAACCATATAGAAGAAGAAGCAAGAAGAAGATGAGGAAAGCCTGCGAAAGGCAGAAGAAGAGTCCGAAGGATGGAGAAAGAATGAAAAAAAAAGTGACAAGAGGAGGAGGAAAGGCTAAGGACAAAAAAAAATGAGCAGATGGATCTCGCCATCAGGCTGTCAATCGAGCAATCAACTTGGTCATTTCTTTTGACATGGACCAAGTCCAACCTCTCCATCAATGACCTTCTCTCTAATGAAGTGATAGTGCACCTCTATGTGTTGTCTTTGAATGGTAGATCGGGTTCTTTTCCAACATAATGCTACTAATGTTGTCACAATATATGATGACTCCACTATCAATTTCAATTCCCATGTCACATAAAACCAATCTCAGCCATGTTTTCTCACATGCTATTAATGCAATACTTCGATACTCAGCTTCTGTACTTGATTAAGCAACTATAGGTTTCTTTGCTACTCCAACTTACCATGGCTGATCCAAATGAAAATGCATAACCTCTGGTGGATCTCCTATCCATAAGATTACCTATTCAGTCTACATCAGTATACCCAAACAAGGTAGGCTTTATTCCATTTTCCTAGAATAAGCCAAATCTAGTTGTCTTCTTCGCATGACTTAGAGCTCTCCTCACTGCATCCAAACGTGATTTACATGGTCTTTGCATAAATTGGCTAATCAGTCCAACAGCATAACTCAAATCTGTCCTTGTAATGGTTAAGTAGATAAGACTACCAACCATCTTTCTAAACATAGTCACATCTTCCACATATTGCCCATCATCAATCCTTTTGATGTTCTAATCCAAGGGAGTATCCATTGGCTTACATCCTATCATGCCATACTTCTCCAACATCTCCAAAGAATAATGTTTTTGTACCAACCAAATACCATGGGTGTATCAATGACCTCAATGCCCAAAAAATATCTCAATAGACCAAGTTCCTTTATGTCAAATTCATTATGAAAACCATGCTTAACTTCAACAATCTCCCTCCAAATGTACCTATAATAATGAGGTCATCAACATAGATGACAATCACAACCATGCCATCCTCTGTATGTCTCACATAGAGTGAGTAATCAGTCATACTTTGCTAAAATCCCATGCTCTTGGTGCTTTAGAGTGTATTCAGCCATCATCTGTATGTCTCACATAGAGTGAGTAATCAGCCATACTTTGCTAAAATCCTCTTTATGTCTCACATAGAGTGAGTAATCAGCCATACTTTGCTAATTCTCTCACACCAAGCTCTTGGTGCTTGCTTCAGTCCATACAATGCCTTCTCAACTTGCATACATAATGCGGGTATTTAGGATTCATATACCCTTCAAACTTATCCATGTACCTTTCCTCTTCTAAACTCCCATTCAAGAATGCATTTTTCACATCCATTTAATACAATTTCCAGCCATATATAGAAGCCAAAGCAATCACTGATCTCACTATAGTCATCTTTGCCACTAGAATAAATGTCTCCTCATAATCCAATCCATATGTTTGTGCCTAACCCTTTGCAACCAGCCTTGCTTTATACCTTTCTAGAGAACCATCCGATTTGCACTTGACTTTGTACACCCATTTGTAACCAATTGATTTCTTTCCATGAGGTAACTGCACTAAATCCCAAGTCTTTTTTTTTATTCAATGCATCTATCTCCTCATCCATAGCTTGTCTCCATTCTATGCTTTCCACTGCTTCATCAAAGCAAGTAGGTTCCACATGTTGTACATAAGAAACCACATAAGCATAATGTATCTTCATGAACCCATTATATGTCAATCTATCAACCGGATATCTAACCCTTTCTGATCTCCTCAACTAAGGTGCACTACTTGGTGTCTCAACTACTCTTGCATGTGGTGGCACATATTTTCCTGCACTTCTAGTACCTGGAGTTTTTACATGAGGAATACTTCTAGTGCCATACTCATCATCAATAGATTCATCCTCCAAAATTTTAGCCATATGCCTCTTTCCTTTTGCAATTTCCGCACTCTTTTGTGAACTCCTCAATCTGCCACTCCATGGACTATATAGCTACCACTGCTTTCTGCATTCTCCTGAGGTCCAGACATATCTTCTAAGTGTTGATTTCCAAGCTTACCATGTGTTGAAATTTTCTTCCCATGAGCATCACTGTCACTACTCTCATAAGAATCCAAGTCCATTGCAAACTTGGGCTTGTACCATGATTCATACTCACTGAATCTGACATCCCTGCTAATGTAAACTTCCTTAGTCGCTCGATCATAGCATTTGTAACCCTTCTTCTCATCAAGATATCCAAGAAAGATGCATCTTATAGTCTTTGGCTCCATCTTCTTCCTCAAATCATGAGGAACATGAACATAACAAACACATCCAAAGACCCTGAAGTAAGCAACAGTGGGTGTCTTGCCATACATTTGTGATACAATCTTTTTTCGTGTTTCATATTCTAGTAATCCTTGACCCTTGATTTTTACATTTCTTTGGAAATGAATAACCGATCTACAATAGTCCAAATCATATCATGATCAGCTTGAGTGTTAGGAAAACCAGTAATAAAATCCATTGAAATATGTTTCCATGGTCTTTCAGGAATTGGTAACAGCATTAACAAACCATATTGCTACTAAATAATGGAGATCTTGCACAAAAAACTAAGGGATAAGAAGAGTGCTAATGCATTAGTTGTATCCAAGGCTAGAAGGGCCAAATGTCAGAGGTGGTTTACAATGGCATACAAAGCTAGGATGGTACTTCAATCATTCTTATTTGTGAGGAAGGGATTCCTCTTTGACCTCATCCTAGTCTTCGTGGGTTTCAATGTTGAACAAAGATAGATCTTAGGTATGGAAAGAGATATAAAAGAAATTTGGTCCATGCAATATCTTGGTCGCTGAATTTATCCCTTAGGAAATATTTCTCCATAAGTCTTGGTTTGAGTCACGTTGCCATCACTCCTTGATTGGCTGTAGGTGAAACCTATGCTTTAGCAGAGGTATTAGGTAGATTTATATATATTCTTAGGGTTGCAAATAGATTTCTAAGAGGTGAAAAGAAAGCCTCTACCTACCTACTATTTGTGTTGTAAAGACATTTGCATTAGATAGAGTGCTAGTAGTAGGTAGAGGCATTGTCTAGAGTCCTATCTTCAATTTGTGTTGCCAAACATGGATGATATGAATACAGATCATGTAATTGAACAACGGATTAAAGAAATATATCCATTTTTTTTTTAGATAAGAGGTCTATAAGTTGAGATAATGAGTGTAACCATGAGAGATGAATAGGATAAGTTGAGACAATGATGACTTGAAAGGAGAAGTTATATCTGGAGTATTGCACAATGAATGGGTAAAAGAGTGAGAGATACAAGGACATGAGGAACATTTTTATGTGCAAAGGAAATTGTAGCACGAAGACCTCAGTGATGAGTTTTTGCATAGCAAGACATGGATGTGCGAAAGTAATTGTAGCACAAAGACTTTGTGATGAGTGCTTTTGTAGCAATACATGGGTGTGCAAGGGCAATTGTAGCATGAGGACCTTTGGGATGAATGCTTGTGTATCAAGACATGGGTGATGCTTTATGAGATTTTGAAGCCTTCATCTCTTAGGAGACGAGTGTACCTAGCTATTATTAGCAACATTCATATAGCTTCATAATAATTTTGTATTAATATGGAACTTGATGCTACAAGCTTTGGTTAGTCTCTCATGTGAAATCATGGAAACATTTAGAGGAGAGGAGTGTGAAGTGATGATACAAGACTATGTGAAAAGGATTAGATGGACTTTGCAATTTTGGAACCAAGATATATAGATAAAGAGATAGTGTCCAAAGTAAAGACCCTTGGTAGTGATGGTTGTATAACTAATATAGATAAGAATGCTCTACTCACATCTAAGAGATTATTAGGAGACTATATTTTATTAAATACACCATATACTTTATCCTTTATTCCAAATAAATCCTTCCTAGTCGATCTATTTGGGATGGCCATTCATTCCATCATAGAAAGAGCTAGAATAAAAAGGTCTCGGTAGCCCCCCCATCATCCGAGTGCACATCGATCATGGGGGGTTGCCACCCTCCTTTTTTTCTACATATCTTGATAGCTTCTAATGGACCTTAGTGTGTAGAAAAAAACGGGGGTGTCATCATTCAAGTGCACTCGGATGATGGGAGGGCTGACACCCCCTTTCTTTTTACACACCTTGATAGCTTACCTTGATAGCTTCTAATGAACCTTAGTGTGTAGAAAAAATAGCTTCTAACAAGCCTTAGTATATAGAAAAAAGGGTGTGGCAACCCCCCATCATCCGCATGCACAGGGAGAATGGGGGGCTGCCACCCCCTTTTTTTCTACACACTAAGGCTCATTAGAAGCTATCATGGTGTGTAGAAAAAAATGGCAGTGGCAATCCCCCATCATTTGAGTGCAGTTGGATAATGGGGGGACTGACACCCTCCTTTTTTTCTACACACTAAGGCAAGAGTGATTATCATCCTGATGAGGACACTGCAAAACAATATAAAGTAAAACTATGAAACTTGTTTATGGTATTGTGTAGAATAAATTTTCTTATTATGTTCCCAACCGTATTAATCCAGACCTTACCACAACTTGTGTATATTGCATTGTTGTAAGTAAATGAGAAGTCATGGGAGGCTTTTTCTCTAGTACTTCAATCAATCTTGTTACAACTCTGTACCAAAAGGACAATAAAATTTAGAGTAATCGTTTAAAAAATATCAAAATATTTAGAGTACTTGCAAAAAAAAAGATCAAAATATCAAGGAGACCTTAGATTATATAACTTATAACTTAGCACTTTCATGGCTTCCTTTCAATGAATTGATGAGAAAACATTGCTTCTTCATACAGTCTATTCCAATTAGGCTCCAATGAGAACTAAAAACAATGATACTTCAAAAATTTAGCAAAATAAATAAATAAATCTGATAAAATATTAAATTACTTACTTTTCATTGTATGGAATTAAAAAGAGCTCCAAAGTTTCAAAGTCGATTGGATTGAACCAATGATCAAATGCACTTGCATCAAGCTCACTCACTCATATAGTATGAGATAGATGGATCAAGAAGTGCTCTAAACATATTAGCACAAACTTGCCATATACATAGATATATAGGAACACCAAAAACCTCCCTGTGAAAACACAAATGGATAAAACCACTTTTTGGTTAACCATTATAAGAAAACACAACAAATGTAATTGTAGAAAGAAACGTTAATGAATAGCATTGATTTTTGCTTGAGCATCATCCACCATAAAAGCATTTGGTTCCCATGAATAGTTATAGTCCAAGAATTGATTTTTTAATGCAGCTAGCCATGATGTAACTGATGTGGTACAAGAAGAGGATGTAATGGTCCATGCCACGCACTCCATTGTGAAAATGATTAAACGCAAGAATTGTATACAAATGGAACTGCATAGAGAAGCTAAAAAATAAAAAAACCTTAGGGATAACATAATTACAAAATTAAAGCTAAGAAAGAATAAGAAATATAGTACCTTATATTTATTAGTGCCAATGTCACATCCATGGCTAGCAAGCTATTATGACCATACTTATTGAGCATTTGAAGTTGCTATGCTATTTGGATACCAAGTATCAAAGGATTATCTCCATCACCATGAGATTGATAAAAGAAGATACTACCAAGATTGGCTAAAGCCCAGTTATGGACATTTTTTGTAGGCAAGAATAAGGAGATGTGACTCAAGAGGTGAGAGTAATTTGTGCTTTAAATATCAGTTATGTGGCGGCCTTGTGATTGGATAATTCTTGGTCACCATTTTTTTCCCTCATATGAGAGTGGATTAAGTTACAATTTCTTGCTAAAAGATTGAAAATTCCAATTCTAATAGCATTGCTCCCTCTATTATGGATAGTATGCATTTTGTTGGGAGCTCCAAAAGAGTGATAGATGCATGATATATCACATATCTCCATGTTAAAAAAGAGCAGTAGTGTGTGATATGACATTTATGTAGTGAACTATAATGTTGATGTCATTTATACATCTTTCAAGCCTTTGTATTTATTGAAAACATGTTCTCAAAAATTGTCCAAGCTGCATGTGAATTTTTTGCATTCTTGATATGTCCCAACATAGTATTATCAATGACTACAAATACCCAATACATCACCTTTTTTTCTTTTGCGTTCCATTCTTTCCACACCTTTAATTCATCTAGAGTCGCAGGGATACTCAGCGCTGGCTCCTTTTCTTCACCTACAATGAACTCATAAAGGCCCTTTCTAATGAGGAAGTTCATCAGACAAAACTTCCATGAAGGGTAGTCGTTCTTGTCAAGCTTCTCAATGATGGGATTTCCACTGTTCTCTTCCATAATCACAAAAATGATACAGAACAACAAGTCTTCTACAACCTTTCACAACAAGTACACAACAATACACCAAGCAACCTTTTTCATTGATTGCTCAACAATACATGTAATCTACAACCTGTTTGCAAATAAAACTTATGTTTTCTTCCTAACAAACACCTCAAAAATTACAGATTTAATATATGTAACATGTGCATCCACTTTCGATCGATACAGCCAAAATCACAGCATGCCCTGAAACTATTGTCTACAACCTTGCAGCTCTAAAGCAGGGCTCTAAACGACCTCAGATGCTCAAAAAAGCAGTGGTAAGTCCTAAATGTCTTATTTGCAGAAT
Source organism: Lygodium microphyllum (assembly GCF_053477565.2). NCBI lineage: Eukaryota > Viridiplantae > Streptophyta > Polypodiopsida > Schizaeales > Lygodiaceae > Lygodium > Lygodium microphyllum. The sequence goes on from NC_141135.1 coordinate 32,163,036, forward strand.
ATGCAATGCTCTGCTTGCATACCAAATCTCACAGCAATCTGAGATTTTCACTCTACCTTGCTTCTAGTGCCTCCATAGGCACTATCCAAGAGAAAGAGAGCAAGAATGGGAGAGCTTCTTACCTATTTCTTGCTTGCTTGAATCATTGCTTCTTCTCCTTCACTTCAACCTTCAAATTCAGCCTCTCTCAGTGGTGTCACTCGGATACCATGTCAAGAATCACGTGGTGGGGGGACTTGCTTGAGTTGATGCGCCAAACACACACTATATACACAAGAGGAAGCTCACTCAAGAACACAAAAAGAGAGATGGAGGCCAAAACTTTTTCTTGCTAGTTTCTTCTTCATCTTCCACACACAATCCAATGTACACAAAGTATAAATAAGATGCAACATAAAGAAAAGTGGCCTACCAAGTTAAACAATGCATAACTATCTATACTAATTGACTAGCGTTATATCTATGCAAATTATAGGTAGGTGTAACAAACTAAATATAGTAAGCGATAAGCCAATGCCTATGTGAGAATCATAATGACCACCGACATACGAAGTGTAGACATGCAGAACCCTTCTAGTAAGGCGGTCCATCATCAATGTCTGCACGTTTTGAGCTTGCCATCAACAACTTATTAAATGTGCACTTACAAATATGAATACATGTTGAGACACATATCCACACACAAACATATGCATATACATATATATACAATGCATACACACATTATACACAACATGCACACACATGAGGTGAAGAAAGATGACAGGTAGGGGAAGAAAAGAAAAGGAGATCAAAATTATGAGAGGGAGACAAAGGACACACATTTATGAGACCACATTAAAAAACACATATATTAAATATGTGCATACGTATGTACACACATGCATAGACATATATACATATATATGCACAAGCACACACACGCACATACGGAGAACATACGAAAGAGAAGAGGAAAAAAAGGAAAATATGTGTCTATGTGGGTATATCATATGTACTTGTGTGTGTGTGTGTGTGTGTGGGGGGGGGGGGGGGGGGGGGGGGAGCTAAATGTGGCAGGATGCTTGCAAGAGTTCTTGAAATGTATCACATTTATTTAGTTAATAGTAATACAATGTAATATATTCTTAATAACAATGTACTAATATTATTACACATATAGTATTATATATATGTATATGAATGCTTGTGTGTGTGTGTGTGTGTGTGTGTGTGTGTGTGTGTGTGTGTGTGTGTGTGTGTGTGTGTGTGTGTGTGTGTGTGTGTGTGTGTGTGTGCGTGTGCGTGTGCGCGCGCGCGCGCGTGCGCGTGCGCGTGCGCGTGCGCGTGCGCGCGCGCGCGTGCGCGTGCGCGTGCGCGTGCGCGTGCGCGTGTGCGTGTGTGTGTGTGTGCGTGCACGCGCATGTGTGTGTAGAGAGAGATATATATATATCAAAGTGTAAAAATTTGAAAAAATAAACCACTTTGTAATATTATCAATTATATTATATTGGGACATTCAACTTGTATTTAAATCATACATAAAATGACATTTCTTTGATTAAATGTCTTGTGGGGGTGCTACCCTTCAAGTTACCATGGTTTGATGTATTTTGGGGGCTTCATTACTTTATATGCTCAAGAATTGATCCTTTTTATAGCGCCATAGGCCATTGATAACCTACACACATGATAGTTGATGCGACAACCCAACGACACTATGGAACTTACATGCTTCTGCCACCAAAGGCTTTAACACCATCTTGATCACACATACCACAAATCGAAAAGTTGAAATTGCCACTTTACACATGTAGGGTTAAGCTCTAACATACTTTACACATGTCCAATGCATGGCCATTGGATTCAAAGAATCGTAGAGTGTTAAAGTTGATCGGCAAAGGATTGCCGGGTGATCCATAGGGATGTCACTGTGCTACAATGGCAACCAATATTATTGTCACCTGGGCTTCACATAAGCAAGCACCATGTAGATGTCTCAACCTCCTTGTTACCTGTGTAATTTTGATGATGAATTAGGAGAAAGCTAGTTCCTTGCTATGTCTTCTCCATTCAACCAATCTTTTGATCTAGATTGCAATGGCATGTCTCCTTCCTTTAAAGCTCTATAATGCTAGCCCAATAAATCAAACCCTTGTGATGCATCCTATTCTCTTTATCACATAAGCCTAAAGAGAGAGAGAGAGGGGGGGGAGCGGGGGGAATGCAGCACATGTATACACCTAAAAACTCATCGATGTGCTTTGGACTCTTAGAGCCATTGAAAGGCAAGAGGACAAGAGGCCACTCCACAACCTTTTCGTACATCCCATTGCACTTGCTACCAGCACTTCTCCACTTGCATCATTTGTCAAAGCCCCTAATCAATGCTATTTCCAACACTTGTTGGTAGAGAGAGAGAGAGAGAGAGAGATGTGTGTTGGGATGCCTTGCCTACCTCCATCGACTCCCAAACACTTGTAGAGAGAGAGATAAAGAAAGAAAGTTATATTAACGTCTACAAAAGGCCAAGTTGGCCTATGAGACCAAAAGGTTACATACAAAATGTCTGGGAAGTTTTCCAAGTCCCAGTAAAGCTACTATCTAGTGTTATAGTGAACTAGGTGAGTAGGTACAAAATGGTATACAGATTCGATACAATCTGAATGCACTACAAGTGCAAGTACAGTGTGGAACTGCTCATGGAGCGTGGTCATCTTAAGATATCCCTCATGGGTCTGTCTAGCATGGAGAGGCTGAAGTGGAAGGGTATGGCTCCCCAGTGGCACTATAGTATCCGTTGTATCTGTAGGTGATGTTGGGTGTGGGTGGCGAGCTCTACCCCTCTCTATGTAGATCTATCCAAGGTGACTCCTCGAGGTGGGGCCACTGGTTGATTGACTATAGTCCTCATTGTAGAGGGGGTGGCCGAGGGTCTGTAGAACTCTTGGAGGGTGCATTGCTGTGTGTTCCCAGTTGTTTGGTCCCGAACCCGTAGAAGGTGGTCTCTATGTTGGTGTAGCTCCAAGAGGAAGAGCCCGAGGCATTTCTAGTTGGGGAAGTCTAGTGTTTGGGAGAGTGGCCCGAATCCCTCCTTGAAGAGACAGTGGAGGGGAGGATAAGCATCTAGAGAGCACATTGAGAGAGAGAGAGAGAGAGAGAGAGAGAGAGAGAAAGAGGGAAGGGTAAGCATCTAGAGAGCACATTGAGAGAGAAAGAGAGAGACCCTAATAGCATGTGCCCTACAAGTCGAGTTTGGAAGAGAGTGTGAAATGTGTTAAAATACGTAACATCTAGAGCATGGCAGATGCAAAAGCTATGTAGGTTGAAAGAGGAAAAGGAAACTCATGAAGACATTGACTCTGACAAGGAAAAATTGTTACACAAGTGAATTAGGTTCCAAGATTGAGACTTGGACTCATAAACACAATCTTCTGTATTGACAGTAAAACAAGTGAATTAGGTTCCAAGATTGAGACTTGGACTCATAAACACAATCTTGTGTATTGACAGTGACATGACACTTTACTGGAAAGAAAGAGTACTATCATCGCATTAGAAAAAAAATGCAAGTACAATGCTTTATAGGATTTGAGTGGTGGTCCTTTCTCCTACTGTGTATATGGGTTTCTGGTCCGGAGCCTTCACTACTCCTCACAAAGAGACTAAAATAGGTGTGATTGCAAATATTTCAACACCCCTCTTCAATCACAACCAGAAGTACAAAGCGTATAGAGGCTTTAGTGAAAGCAACACCTGCAAAGTGTGGGCACACCATAAACATGGCAAAACACTAGAGGTTGTCTCGCAGAAAAAGGCTAAGTGTGGGTACCACAAACATGATGGACATCCAGAGGCTATAGCAGGCCCTCACAAAGTATACAGAGGCTGTAGTACAAGGCTAACTGAGGAGTTTACAAGCTTATGTTTGAGGCATTAGGGCTAGGAAATACAAAACTAAAAAATTCTATCTGAATAGAAGGATTGATGAGGTTTGTCCTTCTACTAGTGGTTTTCTTCTTCTTCTTCTTCCTTTGCTCCGTTTTCTTCTTCTTTGACTGCAACTAGATATGCCTTTTGGGACCTCTTTCTGGCGTGGCACAACTTCTCGATGTGTCCAGTCCTTTTGCAGAAGTCACAGAAGAGCTAATCCTTCCTACCTTTGTACCTATTGCCAACATATAATGCATGTTCATCTCTAGAGGTGCTTGGTTATTCCTTAGTTTTTAGCTTCTTTTCCATAGATGATTTTAGTGGCTATATGTCGCAAAATAGCTGTACTTTTATTTTTTCGGATGTTTTTTTTCAAAACTCAAGTAGGTTGAGTTATAGCTCCAAAAATTTTTATTCTCCAACATTTCTAAGGTATATTGAGATTTTGAAGGCTCTTTTGCCATTCATGCGAAACAAATATTGAAAGAAATATATTAAATTTGCCACAGTATTTATAAGTTATAGGATATATATAGAAACATTTGCCACATGTATATATGTACTCATACACATAGTACATACATAGACACATGTTACATACTACTTATCCTTGCTCCTTCTTTACATACTCATACACATGACTCACACACACCCCTCTAGAGTCCACACACACACATTACTCAAAATTACATCTACTCTTGTATTCATATATACATATACACAATTCTTAGAGCCAAAAGGTTTGAGATACCCATGGTTCAATAACTTGAGCTAGTCAGATCTTTGAAGCATGCATATTGAAAGTTGCAAAGCAAGAGAGAGCTCTACCTAAAACCCATAAATGCTAAGGGACTTCCCCTCTTCATAGACTTGAGCAAAAATAATGCCTCCCCTTCAATGAATGGTTTATCCAAGAGCAAGCTAATTTCAGCAAGGTGCCAAGGACTCTCTCCATGTCCACATCCAAGATTTCAGCAATACACTAGGACCAATCAACAACACTCTTGAGCTGAAGCACTGAGAGATTCTGGTGGAAAATAGTAGCATATCCTAGTAAGTAGTCATCAATAAAGGTGCATCTATTTTTGTCCTAAATAAATGTGATAGTCTCTCTTTGATGCTTAGATTTGAGATAGTTGAACTAAAATTGATATGGAGCATCTCTCAGGAGGTCCCACCTAACTTAATAAGAGGATCCAAAATTCAAATCGAATGTTTGAGCTATTAACATACAATGATAAGTAACAATGTCGATCAAGAGGTTGGGACCCTCAAGTGGTTAGTTATGTGAAACTCCTTCTTGATTAGGGTTTTATACAAGAGGTTGGGACCCTCAAGTGGTTAGCTATGTGAGACTCCTTCTTGAGTAGGGTTTTATACAAGAGGGGGCGATGCTCTAATTTTGGATGTAGACCAGGTTACATTAGAGAATGATGGAGAGAATAGAGATGTTGTTGTAATGAGTTGGATTCGATTGAATTGTTTTGATGGTACATTGCTACTCTACATTGCTCATGATTTGACAATCCTTACAAGCACTGTCAACTCGATGCATATATGATTTCTTCTAAAACATGCATTAAGAGTTGCATTTTTATTTGATTTCGTTGACTTGGGATTGATCTTGAATTTCTGTGGCAAGTGCACAACTAGGGATAAGACTAAGTGCTCTAGCATTCTTCTTGGGAAACATCTTTAATACGGCTCGTCATGACTAGCAGTTGCCTGGGGCATCCTTCAATATGTATAGGCATGTGGTTCACAAGCAAGTGCATGAGGACTTGATTTTTAGAAAGGATGTCCATCATTTTTTCCACATTGGCCATTTGGATTGAGACAAAATTTTGTGGAGTACTAGGGAACAACCTTCTTATGCACATATTTCAAGCTAAGTTGAGTAACACCTTAGTAGGATCGAGATTCATGCTCTATGCTAGGGTGATAGTTGTGTGAACACAAGCATTTGTAGTACATGGTGCAAGTGAAACTCACGAGTCACTACATGGTCTAGGGACCAAAATAGATGTAGCTAGTTTTCCAAGTAGCTCAACAAGATAGAGGTACTCCGGTATTACTTTTTCAATGACATTTGTATACATGATGGTATTACTTTTTGATTATAAGTCACTTGTGGATGAGGGAAGGAGAAATTAGGCACAAAATAAAAAGGCTTGTAGGTGATAATTCTAGTAAGAGATGTTGAAGACTTTTAGAGCTACCAATGCGGACCGAGGGCTAGAAGTTGTACTTAAGGTGCGAAGCACCAATCTGGGTGCATAGAGCTTAGTAAAATCATTTACAAGTCTAATTTTTATGTGAAAAGACCTTGCATGACTATTGATTCATAGGTGTGTGAACCCATAATGTTCTCCTAATGATAGTAACTCCATGGCTTCTTTGTGATCAAAGACAGAAATATCTTCTACATATGCTTCCTATTGGCCTTGGAGTGTAGAAGCTCATTCCAAGTGAGTAATACTTATACATGGAAAAATAAATGATCATGTTGATGTCATTTATTGATCATCTTGAAATGTGGTGTACTCTCTCAAGTGCCTCTTGTTGGATATAAGGAATGACAATAATAGAAAAAATGGCATTTGAAATGTTATGTAGTTACTCCAAAGCAACATTGCACCTTATTTTCCAAAGAGTAATGTTTATGTAGATTTTGATTATACAAATGGAAATGATAATAGGCAAGAGAATGTTTAGGTAGATTCTGACTATACAAATGGAAACGATGATAGGCAAGAGAATGTGGGTGAGTTCAAAGCTTCACAAGAGACAAAGTATTTTATGAGCTAGATTGCTATTTCTAGATTATGCCAACACAATTTTTGATGCATTTCTCCTGAGATAATGAATATTCCCATGTAGTGTTGCCACTATACTTTTATTTAAGTGTGAGTTGATAAGGTTTGATGTGGATAGGAGATAAGTGTGTTACAATCTAAGGTTCATAGGTTGGGGCTAATAGAAAAATGGTGATTTTGTGCTAGGCACTGCATTAGGGGGAATGTATGCTAAGTGTGCTACGCTTGTAAAAGTACAAGAAGTGTTCAAAAAAAGCTTACAACACCACATGTAGTCTCTTGGATTGTCCTAATTGCTGGATATCTGGACATGGACATCATGATAAAGCTTTGAAATGGTTTGTGCACATCCAAGATGAAGGTCTCTCTCTAAAATTTAAATGCTCTTGTGTAGGTTTACACACTTACACGTGTCTAGGTCTATGAGTCAACGAACATAAACACACATTGTCTAAATTAATGCTCAAACGTGGGAAATGCAAGGGGAGAGAGATAGATAGATATATAGATATGAGAGAAAAGTCTTTGAATAAACAAATATAAACATACATTGTCTAAATTAATATTTAGGTAGCATGGGAAATGCAAGGGAAGATAGAGGAAGAGAAAGATAGATCTAGAAAAGTGTGTTTATTGAACTTTCCTCTATGTGTGTGTGTGTGTGTGTGTGTGTGTGTGTGTGTGTGTGTGTGTGTGTGTGTGTGTGTGTGTGTGTGTGTGTGTGTGTGTGTGTGTGTGTGTGTGTGTGTGTGTGTGTTGAAAGGTGAGAAGGATCGAAGCTTGCACGCGAGCTATGGCGGGAGAGCAAGAGCAAGAAAGAGAGAGACAAGAAATGGGAACTCCAACTGTCACAATGTGTGACCGGGCCTTCCTTTATTCAAACTGTCACTAAAAGAATAAAGAATAAAGTGACGTGATGGGCGCCCGCCACCTGCAGTGTGCAATGGCGAGTACTGTTAGTGTAGTAATACACGCGGCGGCACGGCGGAGGCGCCTTTACCCCCAACAACCTCCCACTTAAAGGCGAATCTTCCCTAGTGAGAGAGAAAAGAAAAAAGAAAAGACAGTACAAATGTACATAGGTACAAGGGATGAGGAAAGGCGACATCTCATCCAACGCCCATCAACCTCCTGAGGAAGGCAAAGCGCTCAGTAGTGAGGCTCTTCGTGAGCAGATCTACAGGATTCTCGTCAGTGGAGATCTTGACAAGGTCAACAGACTTGTCCTCCATGACACCACTTATGAAGTGATACCTCACCTCAATGTGTTTCGTCTTCGCATGGAAGACCGGATTCTTAGCCAACTGAATGACACTCATAGAATCCGAATGCAATGTAGGTGTAGCATCAATCCCAAGGTTAGCAACTAGACGGCCTAACCATATGGCCTCCTTGCAAGCCTCAGTGGCTGCAACATACTCGGCCTCAGTGGTAGACAAAGCCGTACACTTTTGAACCCTGGACATCCAAGAGACAGCCCCTCCAGCATAGGTGAATACATAGCTAGAAGTGGACTTCCTACTATCTGCATGTCCTGTATAATCGGAGTCAGTGTACCCCACGACCCCTGTATCCTGGCTGCCATAGCAAATACACATATCTGCTGTGCCCTTCAGGTACCTCATGATACCCTTCACGGCATCCCAATGTCTGCTGCCAGGTGTAGCCATATAGTGTGCCACAACACCAACTGCATGCGCAATATCTGGACGAGTGGCTATCATGGCATACATCAAACTGCCACGGCTGAAGCATAAGGGACCTTGGCCATCTCGGCCCTCTGCTCATCTGTCTGCGGACAATTGGCCTGTGATACCTTCACATAAGAAGGTAATGGACAGCCAATAGGCTTTACGTCCTGCATGCGGAAGCGCTCAAGGACTTTATGAATGTACTCCCGCTGTGAGAGATACAAAAGCCCCTGATGCCTATCGCGCTTAATGCGCATCCCAAGTATATGTGAGGCCTGTCCCAAATCCTTCATCTCAAAGCTCTTCTTCAGCTGATATTTAAGAGCATCTAGCTCATCATGAGCTTTCCCTGCTATCAGCATATCATCAACATAGAGTACCAAGATAAGCAAACTGCCATCACGGGCTTTCTTCGTGTAAAGACACGGATCCATAGCACTCCTGCTGTAGCCCTGTGACTGCATAAAGGCATCAAACTTATGATACCATTCCCTAGGTGCCTGCTTCAAGCCATACAAGCTCTTCTTCAACTTGCAAACTAGGTGCCCCCTGCCAGGTTCTGCAAAGCCCTTAGGCTGATCCATATAGATCTCATCATGCAAGTCCCCATGTAGAAAAGCCGTCTTGACATCCATCTGATATAGATCTAAGTCAAGCTGTGCAACCAAAGCCAAGACTAAGCACAGGGTGGTCATCTTAACCACAGGAGAGAAGACCTCATCAAAGTCCACACCATGTTCCTGCTTAAAACCCTTTGCTACCAATCTAGCCTTGTATGCCGGCTTGGGGTGTCCAGGGGTACTTTTCAGCTTGTACACCCACTTGCATGGCAAAGCCTTCTTGCCCTTAGGCAAGGCAACCAAATCCCAAGTCTCATTCTTATGCAGGGAGTCTATCTCAGACTGCATAGCCCTCTCCCAGAAGTGACTGTCACCCCTGCGCATAGCCTCATCATAAGTGAAAGGCTCTCCTGCATCTGTAACCAAAACATAATGCATAGAGGGCTGAAATCTGTCAAGTGGACGTCTGTCTCTAGCAGACCGTCTCACCGCAGGCTCTGCTGCCTGTCTAACTGCCTGTCCAACACCCTGGCCCTGTGGAGGAACTACTGCAGGCTATACTACTGGCTGTGCTAGAGCTCTAGGCTCCTCCTGAAAGATCACTCTGTGGATCTCAACCACCTTCTCAGGCTGCCTGTGCATCTTGTCTTCATGGAAGACGACATCATGGCTGTGTACTATTTTCCGCGCCTGCGGATCCCATAGGCGATAGCCCATCTCTCCTGACTCACCATAGCCAAGGAATATGCATTTAATGCTCTTTGGATCCAATTTACTCCTCTTGTCCTTGGGCACATGGCAGAATGCCTCCCATCCAAAGACACGGAGATGCGCATAAGAGGGTGGCTTACCAGCCCAAACTTCCTTTGCAACGTGGAAATCCAATCCACTGGAAGGCGATCGGTTTATGACATGCACTGCCGTACTAACTGCCTCAGCCCAAAAACTCTGGGGTAGGCCTGCATGGCTAAGCATAGAGCGCACACGCTCCAGAATAGTCCTGTTCATGCGCTCAGCCAAACCATTCTGGGGTGGGGTGTAAGGGGCGGTCAACTGACGCTTAATACCCCTGTCATCACAAAACTGCTCAAAAGCACGTGAGACATATTCTCCCCCATTGTCAGTCCTAAGGCATTTCAGCCTATACCCAGTCTAGTTCTCAACAAGAGCAAGCCAATGCTGAAATACTGCCAAGACATCGGACTTTTGCTTTATGGGATAAGCCCACACTTTCCTAGAAAAATCATCAATGAAGGTAACAAAGTACTTCGCGCCACCCATAGACATGCAAGGCATAGGCCCACAAACATCGGAATGCACCAATGCCAAGGGCTCACTCATGCGTGGCCTACCTGATTTCTTATGCGTAGACCTATTCTGCTTACCATAAAGACAATGATCTCACGAGTCAAAACGTGATACATGTGGGATAGAGCCCACTGCCAAAACATGGTCTACAGAAGACCCAGATACAACAAGAGGATAGAGGCTGCCAGCCTTGGCGCCTCTAGCAAGCACAAGTCTGCCTTTGGTAATTTTCCAGGCAGACATAAGACTGCGCGTAAGTGCAGGTACATGACGTACATCCCTGAGCAAAAAGGAACTGCCAGTGGAAAACTGCAACTGAATATCTCCACAACCCACAATATCAAGAGACCTGTCATCTCCAAGTCTGACTGATCCAGATACAGTACGGTAAGAGTGAAACCACTCACGGTAAGGTGTCACATGGAAGGACGCACCTGAATCCAATAACCAGCACTGTGCATACATACTAGATGTCTCAGTCAAGTGTGAAGCATCAAAAGAACTAGCTGCAAGTATAAACTCATCACCACCATCGGACTCCTCAGTCTGCGTGACATTAATTTCCTCAATCTTGATGCTGGACTTCGCAGGTACTATGCTGCGATCAGAGGACTTCTCCTGCACTTTATCTTTCCCCTTATCCTTGCGCTTCTCATTGCGCAACTCATGACACTGTGGTCTAATATGGCCCTTTTTCCCACAATGATGACAAGTGACATTTGCATTGCGCCCATGCGACTTACTACGCGACTTGCCACGAGATTTAGACCGACCCTTCTGCGAGTCACGGCCTCGGCCATTACCACGGTCATACCTGTCATTCCTGCCTCTAACTGTCAAAGCATGACTATCACGAGAGGCATCCAAGTTTTTGCGATTCACCTCTTCCTGAAGAAGAGCACTCTCAACATCTGCCAATTTTAGAGTAGCACTAGAGGCACAAAGAGCAGTACGAAAAACATCCCATGACTCATTCAGAGTCCCAAGCAAGAAAAGAGGAGTTACTTCGTCTCCAAAGGTGATATCCTGCGAAGTCAGGTTCTTCAGTATAGCATGGAACTGGCTCAAGTGAGCAGACATAGTCGCATTATCCTTCATGCGCAGATCCATAAGCTGCTTCAACCAGTACATTTGACTCGCCAGACTTTTCTTATCATAAAGATTCTTGATCTTATTCCATAGATCCCATGCACTCTATGCTTCCTCAAATACATTATAATGTACCTGTTCAGTGAGAGACAATACAATCGTGGACTTGCATAGCTCATCAAGTTCAAGCCAGTCGTCATTGTCCATAGTTTCAGGCTGCTTCCCACTCAACCGAAGTGGCTTAATCTGAGATTTCTGCACCAAGACCTGCAAAATTTGACTCTTCCAGTAAGAGTAGTTGGTACCATCCAACTTTGTAATGTTAAAGATGGCACTATCATGCGAAGATGACACCATTATGCAGGCTAGAAATGCCCAAACAGTCCAAAACTGCTTGCTGTTTTACTGCAGAAATTGCCCAAAAATGACCAAAACAGGGTCCAAAGGGCGAGCAAAGTGTGCCAAAAGTTGCTGCCCACTTAGTACTAGGTGCGGTACACCAAATCAGGATATTTCAGCATGAAAAGTACACCTCAGTCCACCAATAACTGCTTGCTGTAATAAATTGCAGGTATGCAGTCTAGAGAGCAAACTGTCCCAAAATAGGATCCAATGTCAAGCAAACAATGCTAGGTCCAAAGCCGGCATGAAACGAACATAAGCAAGGCCAATGACAGTGAAAAGAACATGAGCTCAACACTGAAGCATGTCAGAATAACATCTGCCAATGAAAGGCACACCCCCAGACACTCTAGGCAAAGTGTTCCTGTAACTGCCAAAACCTGACACAAATAGGTGTCTGCTCAAAGAGAAAGATCCAAATATGAGACTCAGCTCATAAGCATCCTGTGAACCAAGAGTACATCAATGCATATCCATAAAGATCGGAGTATGATCCCAAAGTCTCAATGCGTATGTAGCTGCTCAAGACATAAACTGCTCCAAATACATGTAAGTGCTCCAATAGCATGCAACTGTCAAAGGTCAAGCAAGCATGTAAAATGCTCCCACTGGCACAAAAGGCATACAAAGCGAGCTCAGAAGCTCAAACAACCCAAGAGAAAGCACCAGTGATAAGTGACCCTATCAATGCATCAAGCGCATCCAAGAGAGCATGACATACATGAAGCACCGGTCGTATTAACCATGAAGCAATACATAAGCCCAAATAAGCTCTCGGTCAACTCAATGACATCCAAAAAGCAACCAAGATCAGTGATCAAGTAATCCGGGAATGCTCAAATACATCCAAATCCAAGCTCCAAATGTCGGTATGGCTTACACGAACCAAATAGCATATGTCACAAACCAAAGCATGTAATGCAAAAGCCTAACAGTCAAGCAGAGACATGAGGCATAGGCGGTCCACGAGCATGCCAAGTCGGTCCAAATGCTAGTGAAGACGGAGCTAATGCAAAGCTCAAAAGCATCCCATAATCTCATACATATTCTCCAAGTCGTCCCCAAATGTCAGAGACATCATGCCAAAGCTCAAAGCATACATCCGGTATCGGTAGGTAAGTGCCAAAGCATGTAAAGTACCTTCAGTCCACTGTTATTCCAGCATGTATTTACTGTTCTAAACAGTAGATTTCAGCCCCGAATTCAAGCCAAAATCATGGTCAAACCAAATACATACATCCCCAATACATCCGGGTAGGAAGTAGACCGCATATGTGCATCAAATAGCTCCAATGGAATGAGGCATAAGCAACAAATGTCAGTGTCAGGGGTGCTGCCTTGTTTCCAGCACTGTTATGCAGTAAATGACAGTTTCAAAACTGAGAATGATCAGCTCCCAACCTCAATGTCAAGCCAAAGCATCAAAATGACATCCAAAAATGGCTCAAATGCCCTCCAAATAGGCCAATGATGAGTGCTCCATGAGCAACAAAGCATTCAGCTGTAAAACGTGGAGGTTAAAGTCTGAAAATGGGCACCATATTCAGCGTGTTGAGGCCTGGAGTGCTGCTGCCAATCACGTGGCTGAATGTTGAATGTGGGGGGGCTCAATGATGGCCCAAGGTAGGCACATACCAAGCCATGAAGGCCCAATGCAAAGGGGAGGGAAGATATGAGCTATGGAGCTCAAGAAGAGTGGCTGCCCTTTGTTCCTGCCCTGTTTCAAACTGAGAATACACTCAAATGCCTACAAATGCTGAAGAAATACCTCAAGGGCAAGGCCCTGATGAAGCTCAAGAAGGTCAGGATGGAGCTCGGGAAGCCGGGGAGAGTCGGGAGCTCGAGAGGTCGGCTATGGCTGCCGGGATGGAGACCCAATGCGTGAAGCGAGTCGATGCGAAGGTCGGGAAGCACCGAGTCAAGCTCGAGCAAGAGAATGCCAAGCTCTAATACCAATTGAAAGGTGAGAAGGATTGAAGCTTGCACGCGAGCTATGGCGGGAGAGCAAGAGCAAGAAAGAGAGAGACAAGAAATGGGAACTCCAACGGTCACAATGTGTGACCGGGCCTTCCTTTATTCAAACTGTCACTAAAAGAGTAAAGAATAAAGTGACGTGATGGGCGCCCGCCACCTGCAGTGTGCAGTGGCGGGTACTGTCAGTGTAGTAATACACGGGGCGGCACGGCGGAGGTGCCTTTACCCCCAACATGTGTGTGTATATGTGTGTGTGTGTGTGTGTGGGTGCACGCGCACGCACGCACACACACACACATAGAGAAGTGAGCTACCCATTCTTGCAAGTTGCAATGGTGGCCCTAAGGCTATTGAGCATGAAAAACCAAGATAGTGTGCAACATGAAAATTAGGTGCTCCTCTACACTTCTCCAATCTTTGGAAGAATCTTGACAAAGATTCATCGATCAGCTGCCACCCAATGATAAGCTCCAACAACACCATCCCAAAGCTGACAACATCGAGTTCAAAGATCCCTTGCAATGGTGGGACAATCGCAACATCAAGGTTAGTTTTCCCCAGTATATTTTATTATGAGTCATGACATATTCCACATCTACAAAACATGAAATCTTGTGAGCTCTCATAGGGACATGGCTTTTTCTTTTTCCCCTCTTTAACCACCACCGGCTAATGCAAGGTCTCCATTTTTCAAGCAAAAAAGTGATAGTAGATGCCTTGTTGTTGGATTGCCAATACAATCCAACCTAGGTTTTTGAAGAGGTCAAAAAATTTGAATCAATGTCTACACTTAAATTGAGCAAAGGGGGGCCTCAAGAGAAAAAGGAGCTGTCTTTCCAAAGGAGACTACTCATATTGTGGGACTGATGAAGGCTTGTGCAAAGCAAAAGGATCTATTCATGGGCACAAGGCTACATGAGGACATTTGCAAACTATGGTTTCTTGAAAGAAGCCCCTATGTTGCAAGAATTTTAATAATTATGTATGCTAAATGTGGTGCTCTTGCAAAAGCATAACAAGTTCTTGACAAATATATTGTTCATGATGGATTCTCTTGGACTGCACTAATTGTTGCAAGAAATGCAAGCTCTAAAATTCTTTAATAAGATGCAGCATTACCTTTCTCCATCTCAAAGCCAACATGGGCCCGTAACTAGCATGACCGGTACACATAGGGGGAGTCGGGATCCATGCATGTATTTATCCACAACCCACTACATGGGTGCCATAATATCATCTTGCTTCATCATGATTCATAGCAAATACCCCCTCTCTCTATACGATAATCAACCCATACACCCTCTCTCAAAATTAAAAAACATGAATTAAAATCTCTCTCTCTCTCTCTCTCTCTCTCTCTCTCTCTCTCTCTCTCTCTCTCTCTCTCTCTCTCTCTCTCTCTCTCTCTCTCTCTCTCTCTCTCTCTCTCTCTCTCTCTCTCTCTCTCTCTCTCTCTCTCTCTCTCTCTCTCTCTCTCTCTCTCTCTCTCTCTCTCTCATACTCATAAACATAGACAAACACATACACACACCCCTCTCTTCTTCCTTTTTTTTTCTTTTTTCGTAAAGTCAAAACCTTAATGCCTTATGGAAGCCATTTATATAGCCTTCTGTGTGTGTGTGTGTGTGTGGAATGGGGATGGAATGATCAAAACCTTAATGACTTATGAAAGCCATTTATATCACCTTCTCAAGGTTTTTTTCTAGCCCTTTCTTCCCATTCTTCTCAACCTCCTCTTCAATCTCTAGTGCTACCTCTTTCCCAATTTATGATGCTTGCTTCAGTTTGATCACCTCATCCTCTCTTTCTATTGATGGTTGTTGACCTTGGTCTCTCCTCATGGTGATGCTTGATGTTGATGATGTTGGGGATAAAAGAAATAAATAAATTTTATTATGTTTCTTCATTCCTAAGGTTTTACTCCTCTTTTCACTAGCCCCACTTTCACACCCGTTATGCTTCTTTGTACACCCGCACTTGTACTTTACTCACTTTGGCCTTTTAGCTTTTCAAGAAAGAGTCCTTGCATGATTCAAGAATATGGCATTGTGACCAAACATTAATCAAATCCTTGAAAAAATATATTTTGATTTCCCAACTCCATAGAACATTACAAAACAACAATCCTTTCCAAACAACATATAGCCTTTTGAAAAAACTTTATATAACCATATCTTAACCTATCCAAGTGTTTTATTACCTTGCAATGATGTTAGTCTCTTCCCCTTGAGAGGGATTAGGTCTAAGAAATCTAAGGGTCTTACTAGTCAAGGGTTGCTTTAGAGCTTGTTACTCTAAATCTACAAGCCCTCTAGTTCCTATTATGGATGTTTAGTCTCTAAGAAAGTATCTTTTTTCTCAAGTTAGTATTTTGGAGGTATTTTGCAAATTTAATGATTTTAGGGTCCTAATTCCCCCTAGTATGCAAGGTAATGTAATTGGAAAATCAAATAATCTCTCGAGTTATTGTTACTTTCATTCTCCTTTTAGTGAAGGCTTGAGAGTTACAAGGAGATTGGTAGACTGGTAGTAAAGACTTATGAAAATACAAGAGACAAATAACTATGAGATAGGTTTAGGTTTTCTATCTATGATAGGTTTGCATTGGATCTAGGCACACCTTGTAATAATATGATTTATCAATGAGATTTGGATTAATTTCATGGGTGGAAGTTTGTTTGCTGGAGTTTCCTCCTTAGTAGGAAGGATGTTAAGCGAGTAGCTGTACCTTCAACAATGGAGGGAATAACTATTTTAAAATGTTTAAAAATTGGGTATATGATCCTAAGGTGTTTTAAACTAAAATCAAGAATTTAACATTGTTATTTGGAGTTCAATACACATAGTTAACATTGAACTCTATGGTACTATAGAGAAAGCAATAAGTATTAGTTGTATATCAAGAACTATAACTTGGCCGGTTGGATGTTTTATTTTAGATTGTGTGGTTTGTTTGGTCTATTTTAGTTTTTAAAGGAAAAAATGGACTCAACTATAATTTGATATCATATCAATGTAATCTTCAACAGACATACAAAAGGTTTAACCATGCTTGCAATGGGGTAAACTTGATTGGAAATTGAACTTGAACCTTCCCCCATTACAATTCAATCAATGCCAACATGTTTCAAGGACCTAGACTTCCACAAGAACCTAATGGATTTTGAAACAATATCCTTGACTAAACATTCCTTGTCTACCCTCAAAATAGCCTTAGTAAATGACTGGATTGCTCTATTAGTAAAAGCCTACAAGGAACCCAACACAATTGTTGATCAACTTACAAAATTATTAGTTTCACTTCCAAACATAAACTGTGAAGATGCTTGTGAATACTTAGAATTTTATGTCTCCTCAATCCTTGTCATAGTTAAGTTGTATTAGGTTAATGGTCTTCCATTAATCCCACTACCTTTTAATGTTATTGAGTCTCAAAACTTCTCTCTCATAGTCCTTGATCTTCTTGACCTAGAAGAAGAAACATTTCATCTCTCACCAGAAAGGCAATTCAAAAAGGTACAAATAGAATTATTCCCTTGCCTTGGCTCGAGTGGTACCACCCCTCCTTCCTCCTAGACAATTAGAATTGGATTCTATTAGCTTGAGCACAAGTTGTGGGATTTTGAGTAATCAATCAATGTATTCCTTTTGCAAGCCAATCCTTGGCCTTAATTTGTAGCATATCACAAGATGCTATTGATCAATGTAGATCCTTAGCCATGCAACCTAGTCAATTGTCATAATTAGATTTCCTATTTGAGCTATAGCTATCTCAGCTTGATCATAATAAATTTGCTAGCCAACACCCCATTGCACACATAAAAGATGCATTGAACTTTGACGAGACAACTAAGCCTAAGAAATTCCCAAAAAACTATTGAAATACATTTAGAGCTTTTATTAAATGCCAATGTGGATCATCAAACACCCCATGCTCATCACCTATCATATGGGTGGACCATTTACTTTGGTATGTATTCTAAAATCTTGCCAAGTTTTTTCATTTTTTCATTCAGATGAGTCAAGCATTTGATTTTTTTAGATGGGTATCCGCCATCTGAGTTGAAGTATGCTAAGCTCTTATCATATATTATTTCTTCCATTCTTTTATGCTGGAAGTCGTAAAGAACTTATACTATGCACCATCAACCGCATCACACCTTCCCAAGATCCAACTACCAACACCATTGAATTAATACTAACGCCACAATAGGAGGATATTGGTAATAAAATAATATTTTCTTCAATATTGTTAAGTAGAAGTTCATAATTCAACAAGAAACTAAGGCAATACAGGGGGACCATGGACATGCAAGATTTTTATAATGCATTGGATTATTCTAAGAATTTTAAGCAGATAAGATTTCTTAGCAAAAGAACCGATAAACGCTTCAAGTTTCATTTCTTAAACCAAGAAATAAAAATGTTCATTCATATTAGGTTTGCTAATAAAGGTTTTGATTATGTTAAGCCAAATGAAGCTTTTTGTGATATGACTATGGATGTTGGTTTGCAACACAATATATTTAATTAATGGATTGCATTTGGATTGAAATACACTAGTAATATCAATAAATTTGTATACAAACCTCTGGAGGTTTTGAAAGAACTGTTCAACATCTAGGAACAATATATTTGTAAAACTTCTAAAAGATTTCAGCCCTTTTGCAAGGAAGTTAAGGAATTTGACTCACATGTGATCACTAAGAATGTATGCATATTCCACCATCCCTTTTGGAAAGCAAACTTTAGAAAAGCTATAAATCATATGCATATCCCCTTGAATCCCTTCAATTGAATTGAAGAACTCTAGGCTCAATGGTAGACCCTATGTTAAATGTCAAACATTTAGATATTCCACCATGAACATAGAAGTCATTTAATAGAAGATTCCCAAGACACAAACAAAATTAGAAACCTTGGTTCCTAAATAACCAACTTCTTGATGAATTGCAATTTGTAACTAGGCATATTTTTATCTCAATTCTAGATAAAGCTACCCAAGCACCAATTTTTATGTGTAAAAGACTGATCATGTTAGTAACCCTTAAAAGGATTGATGGACCTAAATTTAGTAACATTGATATATATCTTTGCTTATTGGATTCCAACTGTTAAATAAGGAATTAGGGTTACTTATGGTCTCAAACACAGTTATCCCCTTTATCAAGTTATATAAGATTCATAAGAAATCATTGAGGTGGATTACCAATGCTCACAACCATTTTTTTCCTTAGTTACGTCTTTCTTAGGTGGATTGCCAATGCTCACAAAACTATAATTTTTCCTTAATCACATGTTTCTTAGCAAAAGCCTTTCAACCTTTGGAGATTGCCATTTAGGAATTCACCAAGGAATTACAAAAAAGTGCTTACTTTTTCCAAATATCAAACAAATGTATATTGGATCATCCAAAATCAATATGATATTCTAGTTAACTTGCTTGATTCTATTCAGCCTCAACATACTTTTGATATTACCTCATGTTATGAAGTTATCTCACATGAAGGTAAAGATAGTCTTATTGAATCAATTTCTGCACTAGTTAAATTTGTTAAGAAACTTGGGTATTCAAAAAATCTAGAAATCAATGATGCTAGTTAAGAGAAACAATGATTTACCAATAGGTATGGAAACTTTCATAAAACTCAATAAGGAAATGCTTGATAATTGCTTTATGAGTTGGAAAAATTATTAAACAACAAGTCAAAGGAATCCCAATGGGATATACATGCTCCCCCCTTTGGTGCAATATGTATTTATGCTTCTTTGAAACTAAATTTGTCCAAAAATGATCTAAGTTTAAAAGGTTTTTAGTGACCATCTTGCTGCAAAATCATGAGATGAGCTATAGCTAATAGTGCTAGTCAGCATCATCATTGTGGAGGTTGCTAGGTTTCCAAGGCTCTCCTATGCATGTAAGGATATTATCGAGTATGTACATACCTCTAGATTCATAAGCAAACCACATTAGTGCACTTGTATTGTCAACAAATACCTCCTTGCCCTAAATAGACACACATTCACTCACACTCAAGAACCATAATAACAACAATCTTGCATTACTACTATAACATAGAGATCCCATTTGATCAAGTGACTTCAAATACCCGCATCCTCCTTAATGAGAGTCTAGAGAGCCTTATTGTAGGCATTGAAGGTTGCATAGCAATCTTAATAGATAGGAAAAAACTTGTGGATGAACCCTATAGTGAGATACTTGTTGGAAAGAAACCTTCCAACTATAGTAGCATCGACTCTGATGGCTTCCTCAAACACTCTAGCCACCACGTCCCATTGCAAGCTTAAATTTCCTGCCAAAGCCTTATATAACTCCTCGTCCCGAATTCCACTGATGAATACAGTCAAAACTTCTCTGTCAGTCGGTCGCTCGCCTAGAGGGATTCTCTTAAAGAGACTCCTCACATGGGTCACGTAGTTGCGGATGTCCTCCTTCTCTTTCTACTTGATGTTCATCAAGCGCACCAGCAGATTATCAGAGTATCCGGGATCGGCGAATCTCTTGACGAAGAGATCCTTGAGATTATTGAAGTTGTCTCATTCTACGGCATCCAGGCTTGTATACCACGTCCTACCCTTGTCGCCGAGGCAAAGCCCGAATGCTTGCGAACGTTGAGTCTGGTCGTTGAGGCCGTTGGCTTCGCAGACTTGTTCAAACTGCTCAACAAAGCTGTAAGGGTCGTCATGAGGTTGGTACTTATCGAATTGCTTGGCAACAATGGGTATTTTGGCCTGGCTCTTTGAGCCTTGGTTTGCCCTAATCCTACGAGCAGCGACGTCGCTAGTGCAGTGGCGCTCTGCTCTATTGCGGTATTATCGAGCAGCCGTTTCATGAGGAGCTCGTCCAACATTAATTCTCCCTCTAGTGCTCTCTCATGGTCCGTTCGGTTTCGGCCAGCCAAGTTCAGCACTCACTCCAGCTGAAAGAGCGGAGCTCTAGGAGCTCAAATCTAGAATATCAGCCTCTAGTGAGCGGTCCATCCCATTATCCCAAGATAAGGGGAAGGCCACCGAGACGGACCAAGGCTTGGCTGAGGTCAAGATGGAATTAGCCAAGTTACAAGATATGTTGAGACGACCAACGCGCCCGCACGTCCAATGCGTGTACTGTGGCGGAAACCACTTGCCGGCCGAGTGTCAAGACCCTAGGTCAAGACCTTGCGCTAACTGCGGTAGGTTCGGCCATGGTGTCGCACATTGTGGATTACCAAGAAGACTTCCATACTCGCAACCTTATGGCCAGCCTTATCTAGCTAATAGGCCGCAGCCATTCTTCGGAAGGGAAGCCCCATTGGCTCTTCCTGCACCTAACGATATGAAACCAGCCGTCCCTAGAATGGACATAAATCCTACAGGCATTCCTAGACCGCCTGGTCCTTACATGACCCACCCACCGAGCGACGCTCTAGTACACTACGTGGAGGAGCCAAATGATGAAGAGACCTACATATACCCTTACGTCTCGCACAACGACGAGGGCGATGCGGTCCTCATGGATTATCGACTCGTGCCGGTGATGGCGTTAGGATGAGGACGAGGTAGAGGCCTAGGAGGGCAGCCGCAGGATCCAGTCACTTGTTGGACTTGTGGACACCCCAGTCATGTCTCATCACGCTGCCCTGAAAGAGAGCAGCAAAATAGGGACAAGGCTGACCAAAGGTGCGCAGAATGCGGAATTGCCCATCTTTTCATAGACTGCCCAAAGTGGAAGCTATCCTCTAGCTCAACCAACTTGTTATCTGTCCCATTGGGGTTGTTTGGTGTCGAAAACCCCAATGGGCAGGCCACACCTATTCCCTTGCGGGTTATGACCCGAGCGCCAACGAAGCAGGCTGGCATCTCTCTGCTAGGACCTAGCAATCTTGACGCAACCTCGATAGGAAAGAAAATCCGCAGGCGAAAAAAGAAGAGATCGGAAGCTAAGGTCGCACTAAAGACCGAGAGTGCTACGACTCTACATACGGGAAAGAAGGTCTCAGACGCAGAGATAGAGACTTCAGCCCCTAAGACAGCCAAAAAAGGAAGCGCTAAGGTAGGGGAATACCCGCATCCGAAGCGACAATTAGAGGCCATAGAAAAGGTGAAGGAATGGGTGAGGGAGGCCTAACAGCATCTCAAAGACGCTGAGCCCATTGTAGAGGACGAGATCGATGATCTCTCCAGCGTAAGCACGCCAATATCACCGCTTCAACCTAAGTCGGCAGAAGCAACTGTGCCACAAGCAGCACCGCTAAGACAAGCCTAGACGCGACAGAGCCGCAGATCAACCGCGGCCATTGGCACGGACAATCTAGGCTAAAGGAAGGACGAGTATTTAACGACCTTCTGACCACGCTAGTGACCACCCCTATAACACTTAGCCTGGGAGATTTGCTTAAGCAGCACCCTACCCTATGGCAAGACCTTAAGCAGTGGGTCGAAGGATCATAAGAGCAGGTCACGGCAGGCCCTTGAGACCAGGATGCAGAAATGCAATTGCATTAGGGCCAAAAACGCTTCAAAAATGGCACTTGTAAGAAAGTGATTAAGTTGCTAATTAGTTGAGGTTTAGGAAGAATAAAACCTCTAAATTTGGTTGTCCAGATGTGATTAATGAGAGAATATTTGGTTCATTGAAGAGGTCGGCCATTAATTGCCCTCATCTTTTAATCCAGGTCAGGGGTCACCTTTTCGGCCGTTTATTGTCTTGGAACTCGAGAGATTTTGTATTTTCGAGATTTTCGTATGAACTTCACATTTGTTTGCTCCCGCGTTTTCTTTCTATACACTATTCTCTTTTACTATTCCTTTTGCTGCACTTGCTTTCTATCACTGTGAGATTCTTGCTCGGTTCATTTGCTAGAATGTCTAGCAATACTACTTCAAATAACACAGGCGCAAGCACACGTAAATACAAGCTATCTATTCAGCTAGATCCGACTTACACATCTTGGAGAAGTATACATCATCGAGTATTGATAGATGAGATTGAAGCCAACAGGTTGCGAACACAAGGAATGAAGCATATAGATTTGTGGGTGGATGGAAATATCTATCCCAGGGATCCTTCTACAGGTAAACCACCTCCTTTTTTGAATGTCCATGACTATATAAGATATGCTGGAGAAGGTTACAATGGAATGCTTGGCTACTGTATGAGGTTATACTCTGCATCTTACACATATATAGCTCAAGTGCACGAAATGAAAAAAGCACTAGAAACTACACAAACAAAAATTTTAGAGTTGACAAGTCAGATTGATATTTTGAAAAATGTTAACAATTCATTGCAGAATAAGCTAATACGCTTGAGAGAAACTCCAGTAGGATTTAGAGAGAGGAAGAGACCATTAAAAAATATAACCAGCTTGTGTGAGAGAGCAAAGAAAAGGAGACTAAATCTTACAAAGAAATATGTCTCTAACATATTAGGCATAAATATCCGAGAGAATGAGGAAAGAATCAAACTTTTGAAGGAAACCATGAATAAGAAAGACATTTTGAGGATTCTTAAGTCACCAGAAAATGTGGATTTGAGAGGTCCAACTCTGAGAGAGTTAGTGAAGGATTTAAAAGGCACAGTGAAAGCAAATGAAATCGTAGAGACATGTGATACTATGGGTATAAGTCGAAAAGGTTACCGTGCTATCTCTGGATTATGGTTTAAAAATCTTAAACGCAATAGGGTAACTATATTTGGATTGCCCCGAGCCCTTGCAGTTTCCACTGCAAGAATTTCCATGAATCGCAAGATTCCACATGTTTTTGGAGATTACTTTCACATCGAAAGGTCTATGTCCTATGAAAAACAAAAAAAACAGGCAATTTTTTATTACAATGAGTTTAACAATATATGGGTTGATCTAAAAAAGGTGCAAATTGCAATGATTCACATGTATAAAATCACAGTAGAAGAAAGTTATGGTGTTCTAAAGTTTGCCTTGAAGTTGGATGAAGCACAGATTCAAAAGGGACAGAAGATGGAAAGAATTAGCATTTGCCTCATGAACATGGCATTGGACCATGGCAATGGCGAGGGCAAAGCTCCATTGCATAAGATCCAATCCGAGATGGAGATTTAGTGGATTGGTGCAGCCTAGGTACCAATTGAAAATCATCAAACATTGAAATGGTTGTTCAACCATACAGGTATTCCAAATATCATTAAGTCTCAAAGTGAAGGCGAAATGTTGGTAGTTGATGGGGTTGGTAAATTTAATGTGGAATGGCATATGAGTGCTGATTTGAAAACTATCAAATGTATGCTTGGAATATGTAATGGTGCAAATGCAAAATATCCTTGCATTTATTGCATGGAAAGTATTGGATCCAAAGATTGGAGTAGTTTGCGACCAGTAAGAAGAGCCCCAAATAGAGACTCTATAGATTTGAGTAAATTTAAAAACATAGAAGACATCTGGGATCCCATTCTTTCCATCTCTCTTAAGAATGTTCATATTTGTACTTTGCATGCAGAGATTAGAATAATCGATAAGCTTCTCAGGTTGCATCTTGACTACGCATATTCCATTAAGCCATTATCTTTATCAGATGAGTGTATTGATAAATGCAAGGCATTGCTATCGAAAATGGGATTTCATGGGGGCCAAGTTCACTTGAGAAAGGATCCAATACTTTCAGGAAAAACAAGAGATATCTTGGCCGATGTCTCTATGGGAGGCTCAAAAGCTAGACGATTCTTAGGAAACCATTCAGGAAGGCAGGTGAATGCGGCTTGGGAGTGTTGGAGAGAGCTATGTGAGATCACAACAAATGTTGCAAGCACGCCGAGGCTTGCGTTTCTTAGAATGGAGGTCTGGATACACCTTGATGTTTTTCTGAAACTCCTCAGGCAACATAAGACAACATATACATATGCGGAAGAGTTCAAAAGATCAATCACAAAGCTTGTTCAGGCGATAAAAGAGGCATGGGGAGAAAAAGATATCACTTTTTATCTGGTAAAGTAATAATTATTTAATATCGGCTTATTTTGATAGGTTTTTCAATTGGTATAAAATTTGTGTTACTTTGTATTGCAGCATATTCTTCATATTCATGGACCTTTCTTTGTGGAGGAGCATGGCCCCTTAGCAACTTATAGCAACCAAGGCATGGAAAAATCCCACTATCAAGCACGCACAAGTTATTTTCGAAGCACAAGGCATGGGGGAGGAGTTACAAAAAGCAATGCTTTGGAGGAGCTATTCAACTGGTTTTTTCGACGACAACTTCAAAGAATGCAAATAAAAGACGGCAATGACACATGAGCAATCGCACTTTTATATATAAGAAAGAATATATACAAAGCTAGTTTTCCAAAACTCTCACATTCTCTTCCTCCTCAGGAATCTTTCCTCTATAACGTAGAAATTTTTTTCTCTTGTAGCCAGCTATAGATTTTACATCAGTTCTGTCTGCAGCTAAGGCGTAGGATGAAAACGCCAAAAAGTATCCTGCTCTAGAAGCAGAGTAACCTGGACCGTAGCCAAAAATCCTAATTGCTGCAGTCTTTTCCAAAAACATTATTTCCTGGGCATTATATTGTAATCCTAAGAAACCTAGAAGCCTTGTAAGAGCTTTAATACAAAGTATCGGCCATGCTGCGTCCTCTGAGAAACTACTATGAAGTACAAAAAAGGATTCAGGGTCAATCCTAGCCAAGTAGTGGCCGAGTGCAATGTCTTTGGTGGTGTTACTAGCAGCTCTCGATCCTTTGCCACGCCCCAAGAAGTTATCTGTATCAGCAATCTCCAACTGCAAATAAAACCCATACTGAATGAGCATGAAATGTAAACCTACCAATGTGTAAAAGCAAATTCAAAATTATCTTACCACTTGATTTTCATCGTACTCCAATTTAAACGGATTCCATAAATTAATTGATGATGCTGTCTCATTGGTGTTAGTCAATTCTTTAACATATTCAGACTCCTCTCTTCCAAAATTGGAAATGCCGAGCTCGCTTTGAATGCGATCGAAGTCCTCATCAGTAATACTCAACTCTTTCTCAGCTTCTTTGGCCTTTTCAAAACAAAGAGAGAGGGCCTCACCAGCATCAATAAACTTATCATCTAGAGTTTCTTTATCAAGTTTCAGAATCTCTTCCTTTGATTCATTTTCTGTGTCAATTATCCCATTTGCAGCATCAGAAGCCTCTGCAATAATTGCAAGACAATAATCTTCCCTGAGATTAAAAAGTTTTTGAATATCTGATAGTAAAATGTACTCCTTGTCCTTGAAAGGTATACATGGCAGGGAAGGAAAAATATGGTGAGAACTCTCATCAGGTTGAGGGTTTGTATCTCCTTGGCTCTCCTCAATGATAGTCTCAGCTTTGAAGTGAGCAACATCCAAATTCTCAGCAATAGAAGCCTCAAACTCTGTATCTACAACCTCCTCTGTTTCCCTTTCATCTACCAGATCATCCAACATGCAAAAGCTGGCAGACTTTGCTCCTTCCAACTGTTGCTCCTCAGCTTTCACAGGGTATTTGACAAGGGTGAAAACAATAAAAGCAGCAGATTTTCTCATCATCTTGCAGTTTTTGGAATGAGTGCAGCAAAATATGTCTGTTGAATGAAACCTCTCCAGAGAGTGGGCCCTGCACTTTCTAGTAAATACTGCCTTTTCATTTCCTGTTGACCCAATGGGAACATGGAGATATTCAATCGTGCCAACTTCAACAGAAGGACCTGCAAGAGTTTCAAACTCCAAAAAGTCCTCCACAATATATTTTTCACAAGATTTCAGAACTTTGTCAAGTTCCCAATCAGGATTAAAAATATTTTTCACAACTCCATAGAATGAGAGATCCATTCCATTCTGAAGCATAAAATCAAGTAGCCTCTCTGATGGAGTGATATCAATGAGCTCTGATACTCCTTGACCTCTCACTACTGACGTTCGCTTCCCTGGAGATGTACTTGGCTTTCTCACACTGGTGGCAGAGGATGGAGAGGAAAAAGAATGCACAGGCTGATCAGATGTTGATGCACTTGAGCCTTTTGAAAGCCTTCTTCTTTTACCAGTTCCTGGAGAAACCTTGGATCCTAGGAATTCTATGGGTTCAGACATGTTTACAACTTCTGACGATACGGTGCGATAAGAGAGAAACGATTCAGACGGATAGGCCCTCTCGCGCCGTATCGGTGATCCCAGTAAGAAGCGCTAGAGCCACAACAAAGGTGGTCACATGAGCTTGAGGAGTGCTGAAAGAAGACTCTACAAAACCTCCAAAACGAAGCGAAGAGAGGAAAGCGAAGAAAACCAACAGTCGCTCTCGCGCCGTATCGGCAATACAAACAGAGGTCAGAAACCGAAAAAAGCCGTACAGATAAGAAACACACCCTTATGTAGGCGCGGATTATGCCACCTGGCAGTATCCGTTAGTCTCATACACGTGGCAGTAGCCGTTGGGCAACACGTGGCCGATAACCACGTGGCGAACAAGTGGACCGGTCATTACTTGACACGTAGCATACGGACCATCAATGCAGATACGTGGCACAATCAGTATCGGACACGTGTTTGACACGTGTCATGATTGACCTGGGTATATAAGTGGTCATTTTTCCCACGTGTACACTTTTCATTTCTCGAGCTCTTCCCGCCTTGCTTGCCGATACGGTGCGATACAAGACTTGCGTCGTCTCCGTTTCTTACCTCTCGCATTGTATCAGTTGTCTTTCGGCTTAGTCCTTTTTTCGCTAGCAAAAAGAGGTGTGACGATACGGAGCGAGGGCGTCCAAATGGTGTGCTCGTTTCCTCCGTATCGCGCTGTATCAGCAGTTTCCTCCATATCGTGCCAATACGGAGCGAGGGCGTCCTTACGCAGTGTTGGTTTCCTCCATATCGCGCCGTATCGGCATCTAATCTCCAATACGGAGCGAGGGCGTCCAAACGGTGTGCTCGTTTCCTCCGTATCGCGCCGTATCAGCAGTTTCCTCCATATCGTGCCAATACGGAGCGAGGGCATCCTTACGCAGTGTTGGTTTCCTCCATATCGCGCCGTATCGGCATCTGATCTCCAATACGGAGCGAAGGCGCTGTTCCATTCTGCTCGCTTTGTTCATATCGCGCCGTATCGGAATTGCTCATTTCGTCACTTTCCTCGCCAATTTGTCTTTCAGTTATTGTCCTTCTGGTTGTTATTTTTGCTTTTCTGGATGGCAAGGACAAAGCAAACTGCAAGAAGAGTGTATCTAGATGGGAAGGACAGTGGGGGTAGAAGAAAGTTAAAATTTGATGAATCTAAGGGGGTAGAAGAAGCTGGTCCATCACAGGCTCCAGAGCATTTTACAACAGAAATCCCCCCTACACCAGGTGTTGTCCTTACATCTTCTATAAATGTTTCTTCACCTGAAGTTGAGGAAGCAAAGGATGAGGCTTACCCTGTGAAAGATTCATTCCCTACAATGGTACCTGAGCCCACATCTGCTGAAGCCACTGAACACCCCAAGCCACAAAAGAGAAAGAGGAAGTCCAGGTTCTTCTATATGCAGAGATGTTTCAGTGAGATCAGGAAAGCCCAGAGAGCTACACAGCATGTCATTCCAAAAGCTGCTTTTATAAGGGTGGTTAAAGAGATCTCTGATAGATTGTCTCAAGTGGCAACTGTCTCTGGTCTAAATAAGAAGTGGCAACTCTCAGCCATTCTTGCCCTGCAAGAGGCCGCAGAAGATTTTGTTATTGATTTCATGAACGATGCTTACATTGCTGCCGCCCATGCTCATAGGATCACCCTTATGAATAAAGATTTCAGCATCATTAGCAGAGTGAGGTATAGGTTTGACAAAGTCCTGAGGCCCTTGCCTTCCAATGATCAAAAAGCCTTTGAAATCCTTAACGTTCCCCCAAAATTGTCCAGGAAAGAGAAAAAGCTAAATGTTGAGGATGTTAGTCACCTTTACCCTACAAGGGGTGCCACCCAGCAGGAGGCTTTCTTGAGTGAAGAAAATCAGGAGGTGTTTGAAACTGAAGACGATGTTTACAAGAGGAAAGCCGCATCACTTGCTCCCGTCAACAGCGAGAGGATGGGCAAAGTGTATGGGCAGATTCTTGTGAATGTTGCTGGGGAACCTGAGGAGGAATATCTTAGTATATCTCCCGAGGACAAGCCCATGTTGGAAAAAAGGGATGTCCAACTATCTGACTCCGTGGTTTTTTGTTGCATAAGGTAAGGTTTTTTGTTGCATAAGTTAAGTCTTATAGGTTCAATTATATTTTGGATGAAATTGGTATTGAATAGCTTTTGCTATTATCTGCAGGGCATTGGTCTCCTCTCTCACTCTCGATATCCGAAGAACCATATACATTGTTGATCCACTTCTCTCTGTGGAACTTTTTGCAAAATCTGGTTCTAATATTTCACCATTTTTTCGTAGCTTCGATAGTGTGACAAATTACCACATCTTTTTCCCTTATGTAGAAAGGTATTTTTCTTTTTCTGTAGAGGAAAATTTATGTTCATTTGCTTTCACCCTTCTACTCACCTCTTTTATGAATTTGCAGAGGGCATTGGAGTCTCATCTACATTAATTGTCTTTCAAGGGAAATTATCTTTATGAATTCTCTCAGCGGTGTTCACGGTCAAGCACGAATGTATGTTGGAAGAAAATTACTTACTTTGATTTCTTTTATAAATAATATTTTGAACTTACAAAGCTTCCTTTTGCAGTGCTGGTAGACTCGTTTCTACATTTTTGGATACAACATACGAGGATCTTGCTGATCCTCAAAGGCCGTATACTTTTCTTCTACAAGAAGTTCCATTGCAAAGCGATGCGCATTCTTGTGGATGGAGAGTTATCTCAAACATTTGCAGAACAGTGGATTCAAAGCTGTTACAAATAGAAGGAGTGAATGTAAGTTTATTTCATTTGATGTTTGTGTAACCCTTATCATGATGTCTTTTTACTAACTTATAACATTTATTCTTACAGTGTAGAGACTATCCTGAATCATATGTTTGGTGGATAAGGGAGAGATGCATCGAGCTGATTCTAGACAAAGGAATCACACCGTATGATCCTGACTCCCCTCTTCCTCCCAAAACTTCAATGGCCAAGGGCACAAGCAAGGGAAAGGTCAAGGGAAAGGGTAAGGACAATGGCAATGGTAAAGACAAGGGCAAGGGAAAAGGCAATGGGACCACTGCTGCAGAGTCTAAGAAAAAAGGAATGCCAGTGCTCTCTCCTCTTAAATTTGATCCATCCCCTCTTAAGCCCCAAGAAAAGAGACTACCTGTAAAGGTCAAATTTTTTCAACAATCAAAGAAAGGCCCTGTGAGAAAAAATATCTTTGAAGAAATCGATAAAGAATGAAAATAGCAAACATAAGCATACACGAGCCTTTTTATTTTGGCTTTGTACATTTTTATGCAATTTTTGTACCTCATTGTGTAATGAAAATTTTCACTTGTAAATCGAATGTAATGTACATTTTATACATGAGCCTTATTATTTTGGCTTTGTACATTTTTATGCAATTTTTGTACCTCATTGTGTAATGAAAATTTTCACTTGTAAATCGGATGCAATGTACATTTTATTTATACACATTCGAAAGGCGACTTGCTTCGCGATAGCTTATGAAGTTCCCATTAAAAAATATCTTAAGGACAGTCTATTAAGATAAATTCCTGCCAAGTTTTCATTCTCAAGGCCCCAAACTCACAATTGTGGGAGACAAACAACTCGTACAAAAGAAAGAGCGCTCGGCTCTTTTACCAATTGTTACACCATTCACTTTGAACTTATATCTAGGGGATGTATTGTCTAGCAATTCCAAGGTATCCCTCACATCTTTCAGACTCCAATTGGAAGTAACATTCACCTTCTTTACTTCTTCATGCGGAAAAACGTGCACCACAAGTTTATATGGTGTGTTATCTGTATCAGAATCCAACGGAACCCAAATACCCAATCTTAGTTTGTATCGCCTGTAATCAAAGCCCAAAGCAAGATTTTGGCGAGGGATACTGTAAGCCAAAGTCAAGGATTGAGGGCATGCACTGCACCTCAAGATATCACCTTTATGATCGCACTCTCTAGATTTCCAATGCATCCCTATAGTGTTGTCCAAATCCTCTTCCGAAAAGTTTCTACTTAGCCAGGATACCTTCATTCTTTGTAAATTTGCTGTTTTGAAGCAAGCCACGAAGATATGGAGGGGTACAAACCATGATAAACATATTCTTCTTGAGATCCTTCCAGCTGTCATGGACTTTTTAATATCCTGAGATATTTTGAATTTGAAACTTTGCACTGTTACCTTGTCAGGAATCTCCCAATTTAGAGATGAAAGACTTGGCAATGGCAAATCTTCGATATTCCCATACCTATCCGCTTTAGAGGGAACCACATACTGTGCATAATATATAAAAACCTTGCATTCACTATAAAAAGACACAGTTTGATCGGCATAAATAATGTCTGCCAATACCTTATGAATGGCATGGAAAGTCCCACTTAGGCTTTCCACAGGTTGCCATTCAATACTTGTTGACGGAAAGATATCTACAATGACGAACCGTTTGTTAGAACTTGCATAAATGGAAAAGAATTATATACATTATTCAACTTATAACTTACAATGTGTTTGTTGGGGAACACGTTCGTTTGGAGGCAAGTGCATATCCTTGGCCATGTAAACATGTTGCACCTTGACAAACCAGCCTTCGGGCATAATTTTGAAGGCAATGATACGCCCCTTCCAGTGATGTTTTATATATTCTCGTTTTCTTCTTTTCACCTTATGGGAGCCCTTGCAAGATGGCAGCATGGTAACCCAATCGTTTACAGCAAAGGTTTTGGGCTCAAAATTTCCATCTACTCCCTGGCTATAGATTGTGCAAGAGTGTATTAAACGAGAAGGGCGCCTGGAGGAAGCCATGAAAAGAATGAAAGCGCAGAGAAAGAAGCTCAAAGAGGGGTGAATGAACTAAAAAGTAGCGCCAAGAACCCAAATGAGTATGTATTGGGCGCCAAAAACAATATTGAAAGATCTCCCGACTTTCAAAAAACTCATTATTAATTTCATCACATCTCTGTCATGTATTTTGTCAGATTTGTAAGTAAATAACGTCTTTGGGACTCCAAAACATGTCAGACTTTAGGGGTTTTGGCTAAAAAAGAAGAGAGAATCACGAAATGGACTCCACTATCTCTAAAAAAGAGGAGACAAGAATACCATATTCTTGCACACGTGGCGAACTCTCTTTGGCCCTTTCCTTAATCCCGTGATTAAAAAAAGCGCATTTTTTGAAGCGTTTTTGGCCCTAATGTGCCAAGTTTGACGCTGCACTCCGTGCCTAAATCCTTGCACATCAACGCCTTTTGGGAAGGCTCTGAGATGCACGCGGTCCTGCGGATCCTAGCCCTTGGTGGCACAACAAGAAAGGGAATCGTAGACACGGGAGCTGGGGTTAGTGTACTTAGCCATGCAGTGCTTCAAACTTGGGGAAACCCGCATGTCGAAGCTGCTAGGTTTAATGTCATGCTAGCAAACGGTATGAGAGTGAAGCCATTCAGGGTACTGAAGAATTGGCTAGTGAAGATCGCAGGTGTCTAGTTCTCTGTCGACTTTATAGTCATGAAGGGAGTGGACTACGATGTCCTATTAGGCCGACCCTAGATGGGCAATGCTAGAGTCATCGAAGATTGGGGTAATGGCTTGATCTTCCTTGGCAATAGAATGGACACCGTAAGAATAGAGATGGACACTTGGAGGACCTCACCAGTCGACCTAGACGCCATCTCTGCTATGCTCAAGGGGAACAATCAGGTCAAGAAGCCCTATGGGTCCTTGACCAAGTATATCCCATGCCCAGAGGATGAGCGGGATTGGATGCACGTTCTCGCTACAATCGATCTGCCATTCTTAGACCATGAGGCATATGAGCAGGCCATCAAAACGATCGGCAAGACCAACAAAGCACTCTCTACACTAGTCTGCATGATGGCAGTAAGCCTCCATGGAAAGCCTAAGCCTGTCACCTTCCAAGTGCCATCCAACAAAAGGGAACTCCAGGGGGTACTGGAATACCTAATGGACCAGCTAGCTGGCAACCCAGCTGCAAACTTCAAACCACTCCAGGATCTCTTAGAGGATTCCAAGTGGCAATGGACCAGGATGCACGAGTTAAACCTCATGTATAACTGGGCCCTAGTTCCTAACCGACGACACGAGGCATACCAAGCCCTAGGAGACGACGAGCAGTCGACTGACAAAGATTCCAGCGACGAATATGAAGACTGCCAATCCTTCAGTGATGAGAGCGAGGGTGAAGTAGATACCATAGAATACGACACTGAAGGATGAGAAATGAGCAGATACGACCAGACGCCAAGCCGCAGAAAAGGCAGGCCCTTAGAATAGAGCGAGGAGTCATGCGCATGGAATGTGATCGTGCTTGGTTGGAATGCATAGGAGCCATAGACCTTGAGCAATCAGGCCTAGCCCGGCCAGGAACAACGTCAATACTTAGGACCGAATCGCCATCTGAACTGCGGCCACCAAGGGAGACCACCTCTTCTAGCGAAGATGGAGGGTTTGACTCTGAATCGGAGGTTACTTCGGATAGTGATCCAGAGATCCCTAGGCCGCCCATGACCAGACGCACCAAGGGGGACTTACCTGTCCACCTGAGGCGTAGACGGTTAAGGCGGGATAAGGCAAAGCACCCCAGGGATACAAGATCAGAAGAACAGCGGAAGCCGTAGGACCTCCCTAAACACTTCACGAAATTCAAAAAAGGAGATAGGGTAGTAGTTCTGTTAGGTGCCAAACATCAAGGGCAGGTGAGCGAACCAATCAAAGGACCAGCCAAGGTCAAGGAGGTAGACCTAGCCCAGGAAGGGGAAACACCCCGACCAGTGTTCATTGCCGATGACTTGACTGGTAAAGAAGAAATGAGTCTTGTTGCTCTCTTGCGGGAGTACATAGACGTGTTTGCCTGGTCCTTAGAAGAGCTACGGGGGGTAGATCTGAGTGTTATGACTCACAGCATACCCATGACGACGGACACAACGCCGGTCAAGCAGCGACCGTACCCTATGAATCCAGAACATGCTCATGCTATCAAAGAGGAAATTGACAAGCTGATGAGAGCTAGATTCATTTACGAAATTGAGCACACAGACTGGGTATCACCCATAGTCATTGTGATGAAGAAGAATGGAAAAATTTGGAGTGTGCATCAATTACAAAAAGGTGAACGCTGCTACGAAGAGAGACAACTATCCCTTGCCGTACACCGAGCACATGCTTGAGAGGGTGGTAGGCAAGGAATCCTAAAGTTTTCCGAATGGCTTCTTAGGGTATAACCAGGTGCAAGTGCATCCTGCAAACAGGCATAAGACTACCTTTGCCATGGAGTGGGGCATCTTTGCATGCATAGTCATGCCCTTCGGGTTGACCAATGCCCCCGCCACCGTTCAACGTCTCATGTGCACCATCTTTAAGGACATGCTTTGCAAGGAGCTAGAGGTCTTTGTCGATGATCTGTGTGTCCATTCGACGTGGATCGAACACTTAGACAAACTCCACGTAGTCTTTGAACGGTGCCACCTATATCGTCTCTCCTTGAACCCCTTGAAGTGTCAGTTTTGGGTGAAGCACGGATGCATCTTAGGACACGTGGTGTCGAAGAACAGCATTGCCACTGACTTCTCAAAGGTCAGGGTTATTGTTGACCTTCCACCCCCAATTAATTACAAGGGAGTTCAACACTTCTTAGGCCATACAGGATACTATCGGCGGTTTGTGCTGAACTATGCGCTGATCGCCAGACCATTGTACAAGCTGCTGATCGTCTTCGAGTGGACCGAGGCATGCCAACGGGCATACGAAGAATTGAAAAAGGCTCTAACAACAGCACCAATTCTACGAGCCCCAGATTGGACCATTACCTTCCACGTGCACATCGATTCTTCTAAGTTTGCCGTGGGGGCAGTGTTGTGCCAACCTGGTGAGCACAACTTAGATTACCCAGTGAGCATTGCTAGCAGACAACTCACTGAGACGGAGATGAATTACTCGACAACAGAAAGGAAGGGATTAGCCATGGTGTTCGCTGTGAAGAAATTCTGGCATTATCTATTGGCCACACCCTTCATCTTTTTCGTGGACCATCAAGCCCTACTCTATTTAGTGAACAAACCTTGTGCTATAGGGCGCATAGCTCGATGGCTCCTCCTGCTCCCAGAATTCGATTTCTTCGTGGTGGTACGAAAGGGAAAACAGAATTACATGGCTGATCACATGTCCCGCATACCCACAGGAGAAGCCGCTGGACAAGGCATCATTGACGAGTTACCTGACGCCCACTTATTCCACCTATCCAACGAGAGAGATCTATTTAAGGCTGATCTAACACCATACTGGGCAGACGACATAGTCCAAGTGCTTGAGCATGGACTACCTGAGCGACCAATAGAAAAGCCATGACTTAGGCGCTTGATCCTGAAGATCCAGCTCTACCAGCTGATTGCAGGCCAACTCTATAGGCTGGGGCAAGACCGATTGCTGCGTAGGTGCGTGTGTGAGCATGAGATGCACGATGTGCTCTCGGAGGCACACAACGGCATTGTGGGAGGACACTTTAGCGAGACACGACAGCACGGAAGGTGCTGCAGTCTCAACTATGGTGGCCCACACTTTTCCGCGATGCCAAGTGATTCGTCAAGCATTGTGACGAGTGTCAATGGACAAAAGTCCCGATTCGTAAGGATCAAATGGAGTTAACCCCAATTATTGCTCACCAACCCTTTGAAAAATGGGGAATTGACTTCATAGGACCCATCAGCCCTGTGGCGCAGTACTCACAAGCCAAGTACATCGTGGTGGCCACGGATTACCTCATGAAATGGGCAAAGGCAAGAGCCACACGAAAAAATGACTTTAGGATGACTGCCAACAAGTATGGCTCCCAGAATTGAACCAAGTCACGATAGGTCTACCATTGGCATAGATCTTGGAACCTCATCTTCCAAAGATGCATGCCCAATGCCTCAAGAGCTACGGATTGCTTATTGATTCCACAAGCATGAAGACATTCAACTCAAAGATGAAGACCTTCAACTCAAAGACAAAGATCTTCAAATCAAAGACACAGATTTTCAATGCAAACAGAGTTCGGGGGAGCTTCTCTAGAATAAATCCCTCCAATATCATCCTCCTAAGGGATTTCTTATTGCTTCAAGTGTTTTTGATACTCGAGGGACGACCGGCTACATAAGGGGCGCCACAACAGTGTGAAAGTTGCCGAGTATCTTTAGGGAGCCTAAAGCATGCCGGAATCTCTCCTGGTCATCGTCCTTAAACTCCATCACCTATCATTCACCCAACCACCTTGAAAGCAGTGTCATCCACCTACCTATTCCGCCTAGCAGCCGACCTAACTAGCCAGTACGTCCCATCGCAGTGCCATGGGACTGGCACTTGGCTAGGAGAGGGGTAATGTTACCATGTTTCCCACAGCACAGAGGAGCGAAAAATGAAAAAAAAAGGAAATAGCAAAAAAGTCGCAGGATAAAAGTAGAAAAAGGCACCTTGACCAGTAACCAGTCCTTGAAAAATTTAAATGTTCGGGCACGACCCTCAGAAAGCCTCGGTGTCGCCCCGAGACAACAAAAGAGTAAAAGCGCGCACCATTAAAATGTGGGAGCGCCCCCGAATCTTTGTAAAAGAGCGTCAGGCTCACTCCTGTGCAAAGTGTATGCATTAGTTGGGAATAGGATAAATTAGAATGGTAGGAAATGGAAAAAAGGGCCTAGGCTATAGTCGGCCATGTAAAAAAGGGAAAAGGGGATGACCCCCCAAAAAGGGTTTAGGGCTTTGTATATAAAGTTGAAAAGTGAATGAGAAGCTCATTCTTTGGTGTGTGGCAAAAAGAGTCTTCTTCTTCCTCTCTTCTTCTCTCCTTCTTGCTTGTGTGTGCTCTTGAGAGAGGGAGTGTGAGAGTGTGAGGGAGTGAGTGTGTGTGGGAGTGAGGGATCAAGAGGGTGAAGTTCTTCACCATCTCCTCTTCCCTTCTTCTCTTCTCTTCTCTTCTCTTCTCTTCTCTTGTCTTCTCTTCTCTTCTCTTCTCTTCTCTTCTCTTCTCTTGCGCGCGCGGCTATGGAGGATGGAGCTTGGAGATGGAGGAGGCTTGAGGATGCTTGAGGATGCTTGAGCTAGCATCAAGAATCGTGGAGCTACCGGAGTGCAAGAGAGAGGAGGGTACTCGATCAAGCATCAAGGTAAGCTCACTACACTCGTAGGATATCGGCTAGGTGAGAGATAGCCATTAGAGCTCGCTTGGAACGCTTGAAACAAGAAGCGGTCCGTGGGTCTTGGCGATTGAGCGAAAGCTCCCACAATAATCAAGAAATCATGAGCCTTAAATTGGAAATAATGCTAGGAAATTTATTTTCACTTAGAGATTAAATACTATTTAGATTAGATATTATCTTGTTCATGGAGCCCAAGCAAGGTTTGGTTAAAGATACAAGGAAAGTTGAAATCGTGAAAAGGGAGAAATTTTCCAATGTTCATTTGCAAAAGGGAACCTTTAAACCCTAGAATGGATCCTTCAAAAGGGATCCTAGTTTATGGATTAGGAATTAGGTGTAATAGGTAAAGAGACCCTAGACTTGGGAAGCTAAGAACTCAAAAGCAATGGAAAGTTCAAAGAGGAAGTGTACATCAAGTACAACTAGTTATGACGGACCCAAGGCCTAAGTCCCTTTCAAGAGAGATAGATTAAGGCTAACCTTAGGTTCATGACAACTTGAAAGTTGAACAGGACCTTATGCCAGATGGCTATTTGCTTAGATTTATTTGATGCATGGATTTACATAGAAAGATTTGCTTGATGCATTGGAACACTATTTGATTCTTGTTATGTATTTTGCTAAAAGATATTATATCCATACAAGAGGATTTTGAGGGATGCACTTGACTTCCCCCAAAGTCAACTAGCCATCAAGCTCCCTCACACTAGGAGGAAATTGTTTGCTCTGAAGTGCTAGCACCAACACCAACATGGGAGGTCTCTCCAACACTTTTGCCATGCACTTCTAGCTAAATGAACTAATTGAACAAACTCAAGAGAATAGACTCACCAACATCGTTTGATGAGCCATCAATTAAGGTGATGAATAAATAAGCTACATGGGGCATTGGTAAGAGTTTGGTGGTACTTGAGGCCTCCATGAGTATGATATCCTCTCTTATTGTGAGTGAAAAGCTAGTTGGGCTCTAGCAAGTAATGCTTTACTCTTGCTTAGAATGGAAGTGGAACCCTCATGAGCCCAATACATAGGGGTATCAAATGACCAAATTCTAATGGTAAAGAATATGGCAGATTTTTCTATTAATAAAATGCCGACTTTGAACATTAGATTATATCCATGGGTAGGGAAAATGAAGAAGCCACATATGTTACAAGTATATTCAAAGTTTCCTCTTGATGAGTCACTAATCAACTAGCAAAGGTTCCTCTTGAGTTTATTTACTCAAGATCTAGACCATTACATGATGTATTAGGATGAAAATGACAAAAAGCTAATTATATTTTTGTGTTTTAGTCAAGTTTCTATAAATTACCCATTGATTTTGATTATTTCATTGATTTGACTTAAATATGGAATCCA
Organism: Lygodium microphyllum; assembly: GCF_053477565.2. Lineage (NCBI taxonomy): Eukaryota > Viridiplantae > Streptophyta > Polypodiopsida > Schizaeales > Lygodiaceae > Lygodium > Lygodium microphyllum. Next base: position 32,201,426 of record NC_141135.1, read on the forward strand.
AGCACAATCTACAACCAATAGTGCCATTAAACGCTAGTAAATCAATTCCTCAAACCAATAGACTTTGATGAAGAAGGAACTAATGTAGAAACAAACACTCAATTTTAGATCAAGATGATGGAGGATTTCTTACATATTATCGGTACTACTGATGCTAACTAATGCATGATTGCATGCCTATGTCTAGAGACATACACACACACACACACACACACACACACACTCTCTCTCTCTCTCTCTCTCTCTCTCTCTCTCTCTCTCTCTCTCTCTCTCTCTCTCTCTCTCTCTCTCTCTCTCTCTCTCTCTCTCTCTCTCTCTCTCTCTCTCTCTCTCTCTCTCTCTCTCTCTCTCTCTCTCTCTCTCTCTCTCTCTCTCTCTCTTGAGAGTATATGTGCACATTTTTGAAAAGCAAGAATATAAGAAAGTCCTGCACATATATATTTTGTGCTATGTGTATGAGAGCATGCACATCCTTGCAAACCCAATCTTATTTATTACTAGTACTTATTTATGGAAAACAATGTACACATAAACCCTAGTTGCATAGAGTGTCTGTAGAAGACAGATGTGTGTGTGTGTGTGTGTGTGTGTGTGTGTGTGTGTGTGTGTGTGTGTGTGTGTGTGTGTGTGTGTGTGTGTGTGTGTGTGTGTGTGTGTGTGTGTGTGTGTGTGTGTGTGTGTGTGTGTGTGTGTGTGTGTGTGTGTGTGTGTGTGTGTGTGTGTGTGTGTGTGTGTGTGTGTGTGTGTGTGTGTGTGTGTGTGTGTGTGTGTGTGTGTGTGTGTGTGTGTGTGTGTGTGTGTGTGTGTGTGTGTGTGTGTGTGTGTGTGTGTGTGTGTGTGTGTGTGTGTGTGTGTGTGTGTGTGTGTGTGTGTGTGTGTGTGTGAGCGCGTGCACGTGAGCATGCATGCTAGCATGTCTGTGTGCATGCGTGTGTACCTATGTGCATGCATGTGTGCATGTTTGTCAATGGTACTAGCGAATTCTAATGCTTTTTTATTGAGCACATTACATAGCCCAACTTATTCTACATGCCAAGAATATCCAACCTAAGATTTGATAAAGCTCATATACTTTGGAAGAAGGTCACCAAGTTAAATAATTATGTCCATTTATTGAGAAATTTTTGGGAGGTTAAAGAATTCATTAGGAGTGAAGTGGATGGAGAGGAAGAATCACATTATGTTCTCTCTTATCTTCTCAATTTGTGAGATGAAGCAAATTCACATTAGAAGAATTATATATTCAAGGACCATCCCAATATAGACAAGATGTGCACTAGTTGATCTTCTCTTACTTATTTTGGGATGTAGCCATAGTAAAATTAATATTATTTCACTCATACTGAGGCCTTACCACCCATTTAAATTAATATCTGTACTATTTAATGTTCTTTCACTTCTTTTATGGTATTGCTTGAAATTTAAATAAATTCTATGTAGATAGGATCCAAGGGCATGTGTGCATGCATACTGAACAAATAAGGCCTCTAAACTTATATATGTTGAGGATGGAGAATGTGAGATGACTTTGATAGGGTTGGGCCACACACATAAACGCACACATGCATACACATTGAGAAGGGGAACAAAGCTTTAAGAGGCATGTCATCATGTCATGCAATACATGCCATCTTCATTTTTGTTGAGAAGAATTTGGAGCATAATCTTGTGAGCTTTGCATTGACATAATGGTCACAAGGAGCATGATCGTCATCCATATGCTAGCTTATATTTAAGATATCACCAATCAAATACCACCACATAAGTGTTTAGATGGGGAAAGATTATATATGATATTTAAATACTATAATAAGATGCAAAGTGGGCCATATTAGGCCAAGCCATTAGTTCCTTTTTCCTTTCCCTCTTTCTCTAACTTAGCAATCATGCTTGGCATACTCCACTACCAATTCACTTTGTATGTTTCTTTTTCCTAATTCACCTCCGCCTTGTTGCCTTTAAAAACAAGCTTTAGCCTTGCTTTCCATTTAATGTGTAAGGTAGATACTCTAATTTTTTGAAAAGCTCAATCCCTTTACTTGTTCTAATCCTTGTGTACCAAATACACACAACATCATGAGACTCTCATCCCACTCTCCTAAGCCCAATCTTGGGAGGATTGCTCTAGATTCATTTTTTGCCAAGCACCCATCCCAAACAAATGCCTTAGATATTCTTTGTTTCTAGATGTGTGTTTTCCACCCCCCATGCCTCCTTTCTCCAATTTCTCTCCTATCTAACAATGTGCCCATTTTTACCCTCCATGCAAAGAGCCTTTCTTTTAAAGGTTGATCTAGTTTCTAGTTCCTCTTCACTGCTGTAGTGAAATGGACTTTAGCGATTGGGATTTCCCACACTCTTCCTAGACTGCAATAGCTAATCTTTGTTACATAGTATAATTTCAATCATCTTTGCATTGAGGTCCCATAAGAATTTGCCAACAAGAGAATCCCATTTCTTTTGTTCATTCTTGTTCTATAAAATGATTGGAAGGTAAACCCTTATGGCTAGGTATACAAAGACTTTCAATATTTCAATCTTACATGGAGTGCTCACATGGTTGAAGAGTCTCTCTCTCTCATTGTGTGTGTGTCTCTAAACTCAATGACTCTATGAATAGCCTTAACTAGTAATAATGGCTACTTACATGTCCCCCATGTTTGACATTTTCAAGACTTACAGCAGCATATCTGTTGTACGATCACGCGCATTGAATAACCTACATTCCCTCCTGGTTTTTGGAGTTTGAGTATATGCATGAACAAGGAAGGAGGTTCTAGAATCTAGTCGGCTTGTGTTTTCGACATCAGAAAAGCCCATCGTTCAAACCTGGCCTCCTTGTTCCAGCATCAACAAACCTGTGAGCGTGAACATTCGTGGAGCCATAGCCATCCTCAGAGCATAGCTTCAGCTTGATCAACCATGGACTCTGGAGCCATAAACCCTTGAGCCTCAACTACTGCTAACTCCTCTTCTGATGCATCCTTCTGCATGGCATAGCATTGACCCATTGCCTCCCTCAGCATGAAGGTGCTTCAGGTGCGTGCTTTTCTGTAGCCCCCCATTGTAGTGTTGCATTAGTCCGGTGCACATGATCATCGCTTACAAAAGTAAGCCCCTATTGTGTCTTGTTGTTGGTCAAAATCCCACTGGAGCAAAGCCAAAGGAGTTGCTACACTAGCCCATCGCAACAGGTCATGGGTTGTAGAGAATGGGTCTTCGGGCAATGGAAATAGGTCTACTTTTATGGTGTCTCCATTACCTTCAGCAAGTCCTCTTTTGACCTTCTATAGTCCCCTCCCCAGCTCAAGCTCAGCAGTGCCTAGTCCTAGCGCCTTGCCTGATCAGTGATCGTGCCTCCCCAACACCAAGATTCAGTCACACATGAACCCAGGTTTTTCATGAAGTGCTACTACCTAGTGAACGACTTGAGGCCCTTCATATTTTGTCATGGCTTATTCTCATTTTGCCATTTGTGTCATCTTTTGCCATGGCTTATCCAAATTTTCACTATGGTTGGCTGCTCGGGCTCAGAGTTGTGGCATAATGCATTTCTTTAATGTTTGTCTATCCTGATATATGACATTGTTCTCTGGGGACCCTTTTCTTTTGAGTACTTCACACAATATGTTGTAGTTCTATACAGGCCTTTGATGACATAATCCTCTTCATTCTCAAATTCACAAAATCTATATCATGATTTGACTTTTGATAAGCTTATTGTTTTTTAAATGGTTTCTACAGATGGAGTTTCACTTTGCTTATTGTCTATTTTGGGGTATTGCTCTCCATCACCCTTTATGCAATATCTGTTAACATTACCTCTCAACAAAGTGCACTTAGTTTTATGGGTGATGGAATTGTTCTTATTAAAAAGCAATTGGTTCACTCTGTTTAGAATGATTGAAATAAAAATGATAGCATATGTTAGGACCAGCAAAGCTCATGGATTAAAGGGCTATGCTCTGCTAGTGTCTAGACTGAGGTGCCAACAACCATTCAGTTTCTCATTATTGACTAGTTGTCATCTTAGACATTGTCCCAAAGGTGATGTCTAGTATTAAATCCTGGGCGATAGTGCAAGATTGTGGTTTCAATTGAGTCTTATTTGATTTGTCACTTGGTTGCAAATCTTTTTATGTATGGTGTGGGGGGTAAGCTTGGGCTCTTGCCCACTCAGACACTTGAACTTCTTAGTAGGGGTATTGAGGGGAAGGATCCCAATTTGATTAAGCTCTGCATGTTCATTTGGTTTGTGTTATCATATCTACATATATAAACAATGCTAGCTTGGCACTTTCATTGCCCCTTTGCCCTACCAATGTGGGGATGTGTATCTTATTTCAAAAAATAGTACCAGATTGTCTAATTGCTTTGAAAATTTAGGTGGATAGTTGGGGGAGTCTAACAGTCTCAATCATTGGGTTCCTGGTTTAGGCTACCCCGGTCTGTTTAAAGGCATTCTTTCTTGAATCATATAGCATGCATCTTTGCAATTATTTGTGTACTTTTTCTTTCCAATTTAGGTTATGAAGTGTCACAACAATTGATTATAGTGTTGAATGAATGTTTTGTATGTGAGCTTGTGTTTTATCTTTAGACGTCTAATTCAAGTGGTAAAATGTCATAAATATTAGACATTGTAAAGCCATGATTTGCATAGTGGGCATGTTTATGAAGTTTGTGAGAGTACTAAGAACTTTCTTGGGGATTTTTTTAGTTAGAGATTAGTATGCATGTGGTAAATCTGGTTTTCCTACTTTGGGAGCTTGCTTTGAATAATATGGTGAGCATTTTGTAGCTTATTAGTTAAGTGAGATGAGTATTTTCTACTATGTATAGTACTCTTTTATGCATGTCATATATCATGAATATATTTTGCAAAGCTTCATCATCACTAAAAAGCTAAACTCTTTTATGAACCCTTAAGAGCTAGTTGTGATCAATTCTGTGATAAAATTAGTGTTTTGTATTTATTACATAAGGATTTGCTAAATTCTTTTCTTTAAAAAATAAATTTACAGTAAGGAGTTTATAAATTATGCTAAGAAGTTACAAAAGGGTTTTTAAAAAAACACAAAAAAGGTTACATAGGGATATATAAAACATGCCATGAATGCACCTCATATATAGGATTCATACATAGTGACCCCCCCCCCCCCCCCCCCCCCGAGCAAACCACATAGGGATTGAATTGGGACTTAATGCTAATGCGAGGTGGTGTTTACCATTGATAGTAGGATACCTTACCACATGCCAATTTTTTTCAAGAATACCATTAAAAAAAGATTGGAGAGTAGGTGGTATGGTGTGTGTGGCAAGACAGGCCCATTGATTAGCATTTGTCGTGAATTTGGCCTATGCATGTCATGAGATAGTCCTTTCTTTTCACGATGTGTGCATGTATGTGTGTGCGTGTATGTGTGCACATATCCACATGTGTGACAGAAGAGGCCGTTTGACTGGCATGCACCGTGAATTCGGGATATGCATGTTAAGAGAACTGATAAGGCAATCCTGATATCGTGTAATTTTAACTCAATTGAAGTCTACAACACTAGTATAATCTAAGACAAGGATTGTATATCAAATGCATTTATTCAAATGATGTAGTCTACCTTATGATTGGGAGACAAGGTCTCAGGTGCCATGCTTATATGCTTTTTTTCCTTTGTCAGAGATTGGGGGAATTGGCCTTGTTGAGATGGCTCTTAACGTTGCCAAAGCACTCTACATTTGCTTAATAGAGGCCATATCATCCAGTACAGAAGAGCAAATATCCTTCATTAATAACAACGATGTTGCATTTGTCAACTTTTGCAATCGAGCATGTATAGCTATGCATGCCTTGTTACAACAACAAGGGCTTTCACACTTAGTTACTGATGTAGTCACGGATCTTGAGAAAAACTTGCACCTTTGTCGCACATAGCTCGGAAACGCACCTAAGATTCTTGAAGATCTTAGGGAGTTAGCACCATCATTTGTATCAAATGAGAAGTTGGCCTTGTGGAACACAAAGTGGAGAGAGAAGGTGGCATGTTCAAAGTGAGCAAAGGACTTGTCTAGTGCCTCCTCTCTGCCAAAGCATTTGAAGACTGTAATAGGTGCAAGTCCTAGTCCCAATTTTATAGGACAGCAAGATGATCCGTCGGGGGCAAGAACTATGTGGCAGACATTGAGGAATCACCAATGTGCACCAACAATTGGCATTCCTTTTGATGAAATCAAGCCAGGCAGAGACATCGGTGACAATAGATAATATAAGCTATTTTCCTTCAAATTTGAAATTTTGTGCCAAAATGTACAAGGGCTCTAATAATGCCAAGTTACAATAGTTTCAAGTGGAGCATGGGATGCAAAAGGTCAATGCATCGATTGTGTGATGCATTGCCTTCACTTTTGAGCCCCCTTGGGTTACATCTTCCCCTTATTCAATGGTGGTACATTGAATGATGTATTGATGTGGGGTCCTTTCAAGGAATGTAGATATAGAAGAACAATCAAGCGCTTGTGCAAGATATCAGTGGGATTCAGCCTTAATCCTGACAAGGTGCCCAATGTAGAGGAGAAAGCTAGGATTGTGGGAATTATCAATAATATGTCAAATATTATTCATGCACTAGTGGATGGGATGAAGGCCATGCATAGTTCCGGCATCATCCATTCAGACTTACATGCTAAGAACATGCTACTAGAGTTTACCAAAGAGAACATCCCTAGGGTTGGCATCATAGACTGGGGTCTAATGCTCATTTCTAGCATGACAAGATTAGCAATCAATTGTGGTGGTCCAAATGATCCCATGCACCTCATAGATGAGTGTCGGCAGAAAGGAGAGTTTGAAAGGAGAAGATGACCTTGGATTGCACCTGAGATCTACAACCCACTGTGCCAGTTTGCCTATAGCAAGGAGTCTGATGTGTATGCAATATTGGCTGGCTCATCATCTGTCTTGTTGAGTTTTGGCACCTAGGACAAAACTTGTGGTTGTGCAGAAAGCCAAGGGATGCCCCAGATGAAGTGATCATTTGATAGAGTTAAAGCCAAGTGATCGCATATTGGTAGATGATAGGGTTGCACGTATATCCTTTGCAGACCTCGATGACTTTTTGATGGTAGAGTGTGAGATTGATCGTGCAGAGGCATAGAGACCCCTTGTAGAGCTTGGTCCTATCTTAGCTCACCCCTTTTGAGTAACCTAACTCCCACAATCTCTATTTGCATTTTGTAAAACAATCTATCAGTTTTTGGAGTTTCCATGACTTGTGAATCCAAACATGTCTTGAAAAGATTGGCAACTTTGTAAAACTCTATACTCCATGGAATGGGACTCGTAATTTGTGCCTATAGATTAAGTAAGTTAAGTGCTTTTAATTGTTAGGAGTAATCATTCCAAGATTGCATGTCTATCTTATTCACGATTTGTTTTGTATGATTGATGGTTTTTTCAAGTTTGAAATTCAGTGTTTGCTTTGTGTCATGTTTTATATCATGATGAAGATTTGATATCTATAAATTGTTTCTAGTTAGCAAATGTGAAACACTAGTGAATACCCCATTGCATACATGAGGTTTATGAGTGCGAATAATCATATCTTGATATTTACATCATAGACCACAATGCTTATCATAATGCACTTAATAAAGGTAACACTTAGAAAATTTCATAGTCACGAGAACCACTGAGAGATTTTTATCAACCCTTGATAGCTACTTTGCCATTAATTCCATGATAAACTTGGATATCAAATTATTAACCATGTCGCATTTTATCTCCATTGAGCTAGTGTCATTATTTAGTAAGGTTTTTTAAAATTTGCAATGATGTATGCGTACATGCGTGTGTGGGTGTGTGGGTGTGTGTTATTCCTTGCAAATAAGATGCTTTAATCTAAAAAGATTGAAACCAATATTTTATGGGTCATAGTTAAGTTGGTAATGGTCTATATGTTTCTTTCAATTTCAAGTTATCTTTGCTTTTATATGCAACTAGTACAAAATGTGCAAGGATGTGTATGTGCACACATTTAAGGGTGTTGTTCCTTGTTGCAAACAAGGTGATTTAATCTAAAGACTTGAAACCAATCTTTTATGGGCCTTGGTTAAGTTGGTAATGGTTTATATGTTTCTTTAAATTCCAAGTTATTTTTGGATTTATGTGCAATTGGTATAAAGTGTGATCATTCTTGCAAACAAGTTGCTTTGATCTAAAAACTTGAAGCCAATCTTTGGTGAGTCCTAGTTAAGTGGTAATTGTTTGTATGTTTTTTTTATTTTCAAGTTATATTTGGATTTATGTGCAACCGGTATTCTTTAAAAGCTGATGTAATTTTGTAGTAGCATTGTGAAGGAACAAAATCTTAGGTATTGTTTGATAGTGATTTCTTGTGGTGCCGAATCATTGTCTCCACTTAAGAAATCAAGCATCTCACCTCGTCGCTTGATGATCCATCTAATGTCTCTTCATCCGTGTCGAGATCATCGATCTCAATGTCGCTTTCCATAATCCATGCGTGTTGACTACATACATATATATCACCAAAACATCATTCCAATGTCACAATGCATCCAATGCAAATATGAGAGGAAGAAAGAGAGAGAGATATGCACCTTGTAGTGGAAGCCATGAGCAAGAAATTGCAATATGAACCTCAAAACTTTGTTCCAATGATCTCGTGAGCTTGTATGCGCTTGGAATATGGGCGTCCAACCTCCGTTCACAACAGCACACGAATGCGCCCTGCGTGCAAGATTTTCCTGTGGGTAATACCAAGAGCTTTTTTCTGCCACACTACCACCAACACTCCTCCACAGAAGCCACAGGTGTCCTTGTCATCCACGTCTTCGGTGCATGCTACAGCCTGCTACCTACGACGGTGAGTGCCATGGGACTGGCACTCGTCTAGGAGGGGGGTAATGTTAACCCTCAAATGAACGAAGGTGGAAAATCTGGAAAAGCTAAAGCAGAAGACAAAGACAAAGGCCAAGGAAAAGAGAAACGGAAGACAAAGACGCACAAGGAGAAGAGTCTTAAATAAGGGAGAAAGGCGCACAAGGAAAAGCGCAAGTCAAAACTTTTGTAAAAGAGCGCAAGCGCATCATGGTTTAATTCGAGGAGCGCCAGGCTCTCACCCGTGCAATGTGTAAATGTAGATGGGCGGTGGAAAGGAAGCTAGGAAGATAGAAGGACAATGGGAAAAAGGGCCTAGGCTACAGCCGGCCATGTAAAAAGGGGAAAAGGGGATGACCGCCCAAAAGGGATTTAGGGTTTTGTATATAAAGTTGAAAAGTGAATGAGATGCTCATTCTTGTGTGTGGCCAAAAGTAGCTCTCTTCTTCTTCTTCTTCTTGCTTGCTTGAGCTTGTGCTTGAGAGAGGGAGTGTGAGAGTGTGAGGGAGTGAGGGTGTGAGGGTGAGGGACCGAGGAGGAGAAGCTCTCCATCTTCTTCTCTTCTCTTCTCTTCTCTTCTCTTCTCTTCTCTTCTCTTCTCTTCTCTTCTCTTCTCTTCTCTTCTCTTCTCTTCTCTTGCTCGCGGCAATGGAGCTTGGAGCATGGAGCTTGAGGATGGAGCTTGCTTGAAGCTTGCACTTGGATCGTGGAGCTACCGGAGTGCAAGGGAGAGGAGGTAACTCGAACGGCACGGAGATAAGCTCACTACACCCGTAGATATGGATGGTGCGTTGGTTATGTGAGAGGTAGCCATTAGTGCTCGGCTTAGAACGCTTGAAACAATAAGCGGTCCGTGGGTCTTGGCAGTTGAGTGAAAGCTCCCACACAAGCACAACGTGAGAAGTTATCAATTAACAACATGTTCAAAAAAATGCAAGATAAGACCTTGCAAATTAAAATCCTACAATTGAAGGTAATTTTTATCATTTATAATTATTAATATATTCATAATATATTTTATATTGTGTGTAATATCAAATTGTAATGGTTTTTTTTTACATGCAGACTGTTTTTTATATCTTAAGGCGAGGAAGACCAATGGTGGACTATCCTGAGCATAAGGAATTCTTATCACAATTTTCTATTGATAATTTTCCACAATTGCATTGGTCATGCAATAGTGGATGGGATTTGGCGGAAGCATTAGATGAGGTTGTCAGGCAAGATTTGAGAGAAAAAAAATCAAATCTTCTCAATTTTTTGCTCTCTCGCTAGATGAGGCCACATCTAGAGATAATACTAGTTGGGTTTGCATGACTGTTTATATTGTGGAAAATCATGTTCATTGTGCATATTTTCTTACAATAAACAAAATGCAAAAATATGCCACAGCAAAGAACCAAGTCTTGTTAGCTGAAGAAAGCTTGTTGAGTATGTTGCAATTATCAAGGGTTGAGATTGCAAAAAAACTAATTTGTGTGGGAGTTGATGGAGCAATAGTTATGCAAGGCCATCGCTCAGGAATTTGTGTCCGCCTACAAACTTCTATAGCACCTGTCCATTGATCTTGTCAAGATCTCGAAACTAATCAAAATCCTACAAATCTACTTATTAAAAGTCTCTCAAGTGAGCATTTTTTCTTCCTTAGTAGGATATGGACATTGGATGAGATGATGTCTTTCCTCATCCTATTTTACTTTATGTACATTTTTACTTTGTCACTTTTTTCTTGTTCTCTCCTCACTAGAGGCACATTCTCCTTTAAGTGCAAGGTTGCTGAGGATAAATGCATCCGTGCTGCCTACATCACCAACGTATTCACTACACTTCACCACACTTACCGTACCCACACACCTGACTAATAAATAAGGGAAGGCCAATCACACATTGTGATTGCCAGAGTCCCCACACCTTGAGTCTCTCTCTCTTGCTCTCTTGCTCCATCTGCCATAGCTTGCACCTCCCTTGCTTCCACTTGCTTGTGCTCCCACTCAGGCTTCTCCCTTCAAATCAAGCTGACCTAATCTTCATGGCTATAAAAAGAAGACCCTCTCACTAACATGATCATCTATCCTTTCACCCAATCAGAGTACATCCAACTAAAGTTGTAAGCTCTTTACATAGAATCTATCTAGATCGCATCTAACCTTCACTATGGAAGTGCATGGGTGGACATAGGCATCATTATATCACTTTATTTGCAATTAAAGGAATCTCAACTCTTCTCTAATTTATTTTATGTTCTCTATTCTTTTCATAGATTCTATTCGTTGCACCATGTAATTTTTGGCATGGTAGTATGTATTTGATTAATGCCAAGGCAACATGTGCCAAAAGATAGTTTTGATGAGAACATTACAACCAAAACTCTCCTACAAAGTATGGTCCTATAGCACATAATAAACAACTTATTTTATGATTATTAATATTACAACTAACATCTCTTACATCTAAATCACCAATGCACATATATTTGAATGGTGGGGTTGCACTCTACAATATGTAGATGTAGCACCTAAGCAATGATTTTTCAAATTCCTCCTTTACATACTTTACATATGGGTGCTAGGTAATAATATTGTTTATAGATTTATTTTGTAAGGGGTGTGTTTTATTCATGTGAAGTTCCTAAAACACTTGAACAAACATGATAAAAGGGTTTATATAGAATGGACCTCCTACAATGGGAGAAATAGTCATAACAAGAATCTAGAACTCCTTGCTTGCATCATCTTGTATTTATTGTATGTTTGTTTGCACTATTGTGGTTTATACCTCCTCTAGCAATTGCATTATAATTCTTAGTGCTTCATCCCTTTCTCTTGATACCTCCACAACCACTCTTTAAGCTATGCAATAGTTTCATGAGACTATCCATTTAAGCATGAAAAGCACCATACAACATGCATCTTTGTTAGGGGTAGGGTATATTGGGTTCTTCCATGATTCTTCATGACTCCATTGGATTAATGAAATCATGATCTTATTCATCTGTGATCCTAAATATCACACTTATAGCCCAAAATAATATCTGAGATGCTCTTGAGATGAGGAGAAACTCCATAGTTCAAACATAAAATCCACACTTAAAAGTATAAATCCATACTAAAAGTACATACTAATCTATGTGGAGGCCAAGTACATATAAGATGAGCATATGGCCCCAATTAAAACATGATATATGCAAACAAAACTTTGAAGTATTGAACAAAAATCATATAATAATCGGGGCCATTTCTTTTCCACTCAATTTCATATAAAGATAATGCTCATACATCCTTGTCAAATTGTAGACTATTACATTTCATCTGAAGTTTGAAAAATGAGCATACTGGTGCAATTCAACAATATACATTATGGGGCTAACATGCTTACAAGGATCATCTTTCTTTATGGAATCATAGTAAATTATTCCAAGCTTCTCTCTGTGTAATTATTGGGCCCAATCAACATGTGCTTGCATCTTTGTATTGGTTTGAAATGTATGTAGCCAATAGAGCACAACTCCTAAAAATGTTCAAAGGTAGAGGAAGGTTGACGTGCATTCTAGTACGATATGTTATCTAATATTTCACATTTGTATCAACTCATCCAAATGGTCCATTTATTGAGGGGGTACATAGTCATTGTCTTCAACTTAGTTTCCATGCCCAATCAATGGATGAATAAGCACATTGATATGCATAAAAAACATTATGCTTACAAAGCTACATATCAAATGCAAGATTATCTCTTGGATAGGTGAATCAAGCATAGTCTTTAAGCAAGCACATGTCCCTAGGGCACCTTGTGTAAGTAGATGAGTTCAAGTAGCCCCATCTATCCAATGTTGAAGATTTGAGCCTTTCCTACTTCAGAATGCCTACAAAAGTTTGCTTACAATACACAATGGTCCCTAAACAACATGTGATTCTAGGATAGTGAAAGTTGAAGAAAATTTCCTCCATAGTTGCTTGCATCCCCCATGGTATTGTTGGATTATGTTGGTTGAATACCTTTACATCGTACTCCTCTGAACACATCATCATGAGCTAACCTCTTAAAACCATTCCCATTGCCCCAACACACAAACAAAGAATCATAAGCAAAGGTGACTCAACTCACCTCAACGGCTTCTATCATGAGACTAAAGGTCAATCTCTTCCTTTGTGGTTATAGACACTTGTTACTTCCATGTCTTGCCATTGTTGGGAGGGCAAACCATGTCTCTCAATGTCCACAGTTTTCAACCATGGCATCATTGTCCCATTATCATTTGTCCTTCTTGAAGGATGTTATTGCCATATACTAGTGAATGTTGATTGATAAGATAAGGTGGAAAAGGCAAGGTCTTCTTGAATGATGTTTCTCACCATTATTGGTTATGCTCATGGGTAAAAATTACATAGGGAACCTTGAGAGTGAACATTCTAGAAGTTGGATCATGAGTGACATAAACAAAGAAGAACTTGTTGGACATCGCTTCATATTCTTCAAATAACCAAATGCCATGATGCCCAAAATGCAAATGGTTTTCTTAGATGATGTTTCTCACCATGATTGGTGATGCTAATGGGTAAAGATTTCATAGGGAACCTTGAGAGTGAACATTGCATAAGTTAGATCATGAGTAACATGAACAAAGAAGAACTTGTTGAACATCTCTTCATATTCTTCAAATAACCAAAGGCCATGATGCCCCAAAAATTTACAATGAAGCTTCTTTTTTAACTTGTGTCAAGCTTGGAACAACCCCAACTACAAAGGCTTTCCATCTAGCCTTAGTAAGAGATATCTCCTTGCATTTCTCACCAATGTGTATATTTACAAAAGCTCAAAATCATATTAAAAGTATCATCTAATTGTAAATATGCTACCTTATGTAGATTTAAAATCATTATATTTTACTATTACTATTAAAGATACTATTGTATGGTCATGACTAGTATAATTTAAGCATTTAGGCCTAAGAATAGCGAATCTACTCTTCAAGGAGGTTACAACTTACCGTAAATGTACCTTGGGGAAATGGTCTATGCTACAATAATTAAATATATGTTTGTCAATAATTTAAATGTATCTTTTCCCCTTAGTACCCCAAAACATAATTGGGCAAAGCCCATATCAATAATAATTTGTTGATGGGCACACTTCTTTACTTGAGCATATTCTAACTTCATGCAAAATTGGTATAGGTTGTAGGCATGTTGTACCAACTTACTTCTCAACACCTAAATTGATTATCTTAATTTGATACTAGGCACTCTGTGCTTAGATTCTTCTAGCCCTTCGCACCAATGTTCTTCCGATGCTTCGGGTCTGTGTTCTGTCGCATGTTTCATATGGCAAGAGGGTTCATGAGAGGTTGATATAAGTAACATAATCCAAACTTTGGCAGCTTAGAGTAATGCAATGTTGAATGCATGAAAATGTAATATATGAGGATGTGGCACTTGCCGACATATAGGGAGTGGAAGATCAATGTCAACATAATCAAGCCTTGACTGTATTTCTAGAGAACCCTTATGACTAGCTCTCAAAGTTTCTCAAAGACAAACATATTTTATTGGTGATTTCTATTCACATGGAGCCTATATTGGCATGCTTATTATCCACACACATTGAGCGTACAACATTATATGAATTTAACAACCCATAGACTATATATAGAGTTACTTCTTTTTCTTCCATCTCACACACATTCACATACACATTTAGCCATTAGTCATTGGAAACGAAACCATAGATATTTTTAAATTTACCAACAATTCTCTATGGCATGTGATTGCAATATTTTTATCAGATTAGATATTTCTACCATGAGAATGATTGAATACCATCATTACATTTTATATGTTCTGCATTTGTGGTTAAAATTGATGGGGGAAGGAATTCATGGTTGTTGGATGGAATAGCTAGGTCTGAGAGATGGATTACAATTTTAGGGAGAGCTAGGGTTCAAGTTTGGTTTGGCATTTTGAGGGCTAAGGGATCATGACTTGATTTTTGGTAGCACATGGGAGAGGGCATCAAAGCTTAGGGAGATTAGACTTTTAAGGTGAGAAATTAAGCTTGGTGAGGGGATCACACACACACACACACACAAAATATAATTAATATAATAACAATTGTGACAAGTGTGTGTGTGTGTGTGTGTGTGTGCGCGCGCGCGCGCGCGCCATACTTTAAATGTCATCTATTTGTACATACATATAAATATGTATATTCAATTTTGCGATGTTATTCTTATTCTTAGTAATTATCACCCAATGGATAACAATTACTCTCATTCAAGACTCGAGAGGGGGTAGATCCAAAATGGCCCTACCCTTCATTTTATACTCTCTCATTTGTTTCGATCTGTCACTCTACCTCTAGGGGAAAATTGGAGGAAGAGTAGTAGCCTTCTTTGTCTCTAGATTCGAATCGATGCATGAGGAAATGTGTGGCACGCCTACAGCCAACACATGGATGCCAGAAATGTGTTTGGAAGGAAGGTGTGGAGTGGACACATGTCCTCCTCCCCCCAAAAAAAAGCTTCTAATAATAAGAGTAGATACTTGAAAAATAGTAATAATAAGTGATATATTACACTAGCCTTTAACCACATTAATTTAATCGAATATGCTTTTAGCCTACAAGTATGTTGTGCATGATGCAAACACATTGTGTAAAGATGCGTTAAGTGCCAATATGAATGTGTTTAACTTTTTAACCCACGATAAATGAAAGTATAAACACCAATAGGAAAAATATTTTTTGCAAAGTCTTTATATGTCCGATGTGATAGAATAGAGAGGATGTTACCTTTTTGTATACATAAAGGAGTATATCCTTTGAATGAACTAGTACAAAAGTATCCCTTCACTCCAAACATTTTTTTACATGGAAGAATGCTCCATACAAAAGATTAGTAATAATGCATTGATCAAGAAAAAATAGTTGATGACCTTGTAATTATTATTTAACTTGATTTAAATGTCACTTTGGTAATATTTTGTGACATCTACTATTTAAAACCAAACTCATGTGCAAAAGTAGACAATTGAAGTTCCATCTATCTTGATTGTTTTAATGGATCTAATTAAAGTGTGAGTAAAACCTTGATAGATATCATTGAGATAGATGGATTTAATTAGTGTGTATAAGCTACTTGGTTTGCAATCATCGTATAAATCAAGTTCATCTTCCTCACATGGACTACCTCACTAATGAAGATGTATACCTCTCTATGATTTGCCATGGCTAGGTAAACAAGATTGCTAGCCAATCGAATTGATGTAGACATAAGGAAGTTTGATTGGCCTATCCATCTAAAATCCCAAATCAAGAAGTAGCTTCATTAACCACCAATATTGCTCCTTTGTCCTCACACTCTATGCTAGATAGAATTGTTATAGTTTGCTCCTTCCCACTCTAATTGATAACACCATTACCATGTTTTATATGCTCACAAGAAAGTCCATGGTAAATGGTGGAGTTGACATATCTAAACATTCCTTCCTTAATGCATATCAATGAGACATCAATGGCTTTTATATAAACATTTTGATAAATCACACTAAATAGTTGAGGTTCAATCTGATGATAGTTAAGCAAATAAGACTACTGACATTCCATGACATACGGTAACATCATGCATCTCACTCCCAAGCTATGCCATAAGATTAAGATTTTACTAGAAGTGTAGTTTCTTAATAAAATCCCCATTGAAATGTGCATTTTGCATTTTTTTGCTAAAAATCCCAACCATATGCAAGCTATCAAAGCAATCAATCTACTTACAATTGCCATCTTAGCTACATGTTAAAAGTTTCCCTCATAATTAACACCATAAGTCTATGCATGCCACTTTGCAATTAACCTAGGCTCATATCTGTCAAATTGAATTATTTAAAATGAATTTTGCATTGTAAATCCTTTGTAAATCCCAAGTTTCAATTCGAAAAACCTTTCATTTCATTATTTGAAACTTTAACCAATGTTCTTTCTCAATTGCTCCCCTAAAGAAAGTAGCCTCCTTATGGTCCTAAATGTTTGTCATAAAGTTTCACTCTCATATTTTAAATTCCCAAAATCTTATAAAAAATTTCCCTCAATCTTAAAGGACATGAAAATACCCTTGTATCTTTTAGATTGCTCTGAAATTTACCTAGTGAAGTCATTTCCTTAAAGTGCCATAGATTTAAAAATACCATAATTAGCTCACACATCATGATACTTGTTGTCTATGAACCATGAGCTATTTCATTTCATCTAGGCATGATACTATTTCATTTCATTTGGGCATGATCCATTGACAATTAACTATCATAAGAACGTACAAAATTTAATGTATTGAGATGCTTTGAAAATCACATGTTATATTGAAATTGTTTCAAAATTGGATAAGAAGTATGGACATTTTGGCCAAAATGGAAGGGTATATTGGAGCATGTAAACCATATTTGATGTGTTTCATGAACCTTGGAAATTTGTGAGGTACTTTGCGGAATCCTATAGAAATGGGAGTACATTGATAACTTTTCTAAAGGATTTTTAGGTGAATTAGGTGTCACTTGCTCTTTCATCTTTGCATGCACATGCATTATTTCTCTTCTTTACTCAACTAATTACATTACACACAAGGACATGCTATTTTAATGGTTGTTGCCCTAGCAGTTGCTCACTAAGTTACTTCATGTTAACTAAAGCATCATATTAAAAAAGCCCAGTAACTTATTTTAATTATATTTTCCACTCCTTTTATTGTTACATTTTTTTCCTTTGTTTTTATGGTGATTTAGAAGCCTTCAAGACAAAGCTCATAACAAGGTTATACTTGATACAATTTTGATATGTAAGATCTATTAGTAGATATAAACCTATTGAAACTAAGTAATGCTAGTGTCTAAATTCAATTACACACACACACAGAATGGACAAAACTACTTGATTGTGCTCTTATCATTACATTCATCTCCTTAAATAGGTGTATATCAAGTCCTTGGGTTATCTTGGGGATTACCCAACGGCTTCCTTAGGTTGTTACAACATAGGGTGCCCATTATATGGGCATCCTTTGTGTTGGACCGCCTACCACGTGGATGGTGTCTTCATAAGTGGTTAGCCCTTTCCATCGAGCATGCCACACCTCCCCCCTGTTGAGATATTGAGCTCCACTCGTGATATGCCAGGGTGACCGTTGTGTATTTATGTCACCGACTTGTTAGTTGCAGATGAGGTTGGTACACCGCCCATGAATAATAGCTAGATGACAGCTATCCTTATCTACTCTAGTTCGTGGCTCAGTTAGTATGCCACCTTAGTTAGTTGAGTTTGGTTTGAGACTCCTATATAGGGTTCTTCTATTTCTCTGTACGAGTGTTCTTTTTGGCTTACACACAACTAAGAAGAGGAAAATTGTTTTCAGCCTCCACCTGTGTGTGTATTCCCCCATTGTGAAAGTAAGAAAGCTACAAGTGAGACTCCTTCCTTCTCTTCCACAATCTTGACATGGTATCAGAGCCTGGTTTGTGGTAAGGAGCTCAAGAAAGCAAACCAAGTTCGCGGTGTTCTGGTAAGAGGACCAGTGTTGCTTTCATTTTTTGAGTTTGGGAGCAAGTCTCTGCAGGTAGCACAGCCGGAAAGTGCAAGAGTGCATTGTCTCAGATTGAGACACCCTTTGCAGTGTAGCAAGAGCGCAGTATATGCTGCGGAAGAGGCTTTAGCCCTTGGTTGCCCTGTTTTTTTGATTCAATGCTGTTTCGGGGCCTGTTTTAGAGGCGGAAGTTTTTTGCACGCACTCAGGAAAAGGCCCTGTTTTTTGCTGTGCGACCACTATTCTACAGGTCAGTGAAAAGTTACCATAGAAATTGCATCGTATGCCTGTGTGCAGAGACATTGGAAATTACAGAATCATCCTTGTTGCCTGTTGATGCAAAATCGTCACTAGAAAGTGACTGTGTGGTCAAATACCACTTTTGTCAGTTTTGCAGATTTGCCCTTGTGAGGAAAGCTGTGTTTTTTGCACTGACAGAATTCTTTGCAGTGTTTTATAATGGCGTCTGATTCTCTTTCACAGATTGTCACTGAAAAGCTTGACAAGAACAACTTCCAAGCATGGAAGTTTAGAATGACGAATTTCCTTATGGGAAAAGGATATTGGGAATTCATTGCAGGAAATGAAGAAGAACCATTCTTCCTGATGTTCCCAATCAACAGCAAATGCAGGCATTTAAAGGTGTCAATATTGTGGGAGAGAAGGAAGGAGTCTCACTTATAGCTTTCTTGCTTGCACAATGGGGGAATACACACAAGGATAGAGGCTGAAAAACAGTTTTCCTCTTCTTAGTTGTGTAAGCCAAAAGAACTCAAGTACAAAGAAATAGAAGAACCCTATATATGGGTCTCAAACCAAAACTCAACTAACTAAGGTGGCATACTAACTAAGCCACGAACTAGAGTAGATAAGGATAGCTATCATCTAGCTATTATTCATGGGTGGTGTACCAACCGCATCTGCAACTGACAAGTCGGTGACATAAATGCACAACGGTCACCCTGGCATATCACGAGTGGAGCTCGATATCTCAACACTCCCCCTCGAGCTCAATCCCAATTCCTGCACACCAAGCAGGTCTCTGAAATTGCGCAGCTTCTCTGCGCCCAATGCCTTCGTGAATATGTCACCTACCTGATCCTCTGTGCTGACATAAACTAGATCAATAAGACCTAGTAAAACCCTCTCCCGCACATAGTGATAATGCACCTCAATGTGCTTTGTTCTAGCATGATAGACTGGGTTATTTTCCAAGTGTATACTACTCATGTTGTCACAATAAATGACAACTCGCCCATCTGTAGACTGATGCATATCATAAAGTAGCTTATGCAACCAAGCTACCTCGCATGCAGCCATTGCTACACCCCTGTACTCAGCCTCTGTGCTCCACAAGGCAACTGTAGGTTGTTTCTTGCTGCTCCAAGTGACTGCAGCACTCCCAAAAGAGAACACATATCCACTGGTAGATCGTCTATCTGAAATACTACCAGCCCAATCAGCATCAATGTATCCATGCAACTGTATCAGAATCCCAGTCTCATAAAATAGTCCATACTACAATGTGGACTTCACATACCTGAGTATGCGTCTAGCTGCATCCAAATGTGGTTTCCTTGGAGCCTGCATAAACTGACTTACCAATCCAATAGCATAGTTCAAATCTGGCCTGGTAATAGTCATATAAATCAAACTTCCTACTATGCGTCTGTACATAGTAGGGTCTTCCAAAAGCTCACATGCATCTGCGCGCTCAGCTTCACATTCTGCTCCAAAGGAACTGAAATAGGCTTACAGCCTGTCATCCCATATTTGGACAGCATGTCCAATCCATACTGCCTCTGCAAGAGCCGTATCCCACTTGGTGATCTAATCACCTCAATGCCCAAGAAATAATGCAGCTCTCCCAAATCCTTCATCTCAAACTTTTGCTTCAATAGCATTTTCACATGAAGGATATCTTCATCACTGTCACCTGTCATAATCAAATCATCAACATAAATGACAAGTAGCATAATACCTTTCTCTGTTTTTCTCACATAAAGTGAGAAATCTACATTGGAAATCTGAAAGCCAATAGTGACAAGATATTTTCCTATCTTGTCAGACCATGCTCTAGGTGCTTGCTTCAAGCCATACAAGGCTTTCTTCAACCTGCAAACAAACTCAGGATGAACAGCATGCACATAACCTGGTGGCTGCTCCATATAGACCTCTTCTTGCAAATCACCATGCAAGAAGGCATTCTTTACATCCATCTGATGTAAAGACCATCCCTTTGATGCAGCCATAGCAATGACTACTCTTACAGTTGCCATCTTTGCAACCGGACTGAATGTTTCGTCATAGTCAATGCCATATATTTGTGCATACCCCTTGACTACTAATCTTGCCTTGTATCTGTTCACAGAACCATCTGCATTGTGCTTCACCTTATAAACCCACTTACAGCCAATTGCATTTTTACCTTTAGGCAAAGATACCAACTCCCATATAGCATTTGCTTCCAAGGCATCCATGGCTTTCTCCCATTTTTCTTTTCCCATGGCTTGCTCAAAAGAAGTGGGTTCTGGTTCATGTATCACTTTGACCATATATGCATAGTGAATGGCTGTAAATCCATCATATTTCAGCCTATCCACAGGATACCTAGCTCTGGTAGACCTGCGCAAAGTAGGTTCACTCCCAGGTGCTCTCAAAACATCCCTGGTCTTCCTTACTCCAGGTGTAACAATAGAAGGAATACCCAACTCATCATCAATGCTCTATTCTGAGCCACTGGATTCACCATCCACATAAGAGTGACCTGCATTCACATCAAACATGGGCTGATCTACCTTCTCTTTTCCTTTTCGTGAAACCTGCATACCACTATCTGCATTGTTTTGAGGAGATTCTCCTGATCTCAATCTGCCTGTCCATGGCGAAGAATATGAACCACTGCTAGAGGACACTCTAGGTCCACTAATATTTTGTGACTGCTGCTGTGAATTCTGTGCAGCATTACCATTTTGTGCATCTACATCATCAATCACATTTACTGGTTTATACCAGCTACTCATCTCATCAAAAACAACATCTCTGCTCACTGTAAACTTACGAGTAGAAGGATTATAGCATCTATACCCTTTCTGCTACAGAGAGTAACCAATAAAGATGTACTTCTCAGCTTTTGGATCCAACTTGGATCTCAACTCATCTGCACATGAACATAGGCAATGCAACCAAAAATCTTCAAATGAGAAATATCTGGTTTCCTACCAGTATACCTCTCCTCTGGAGTCATCCCATGTATTGCTGCAGTGGGAGTCCTGTTCATTATGTAGACTGCTGTAACAACTGCTTTAGCCCAGTAGAAATCTGGCAAGTCTTTTTCGTTGAGCATGGCACGAGATACCTCTCCAATATGCCTGTTTTTCCTTTCTGCAATTCCATTTTGTTGTGGGGTATGACTACATGAATATTGCTGCTTTATGCCATGCTCCTGCAAGAACCTTGCAAACTCATTTGAGAGGTACTCTCCCCCTCCATCTGACCTTAGGCATTTTATTTGCAGGCCTGTTTCTTTTTCAACCATAGCTTTAAGAGTTTTGAAATGCCCAAAAACTTCACTTTTCTTTTTCATAAAATATACCCAAACTTTTCTGCTATAGTCATCAATAAAAGTGACAAAATAATGATAGCCTCCAAGAGATGCAGCTTTAGTAGTCCACACATCAGAGTGGATTAATTCCAATGGCTTCTCACTCTCTTGAACATGTCTAGGAAATGGTTTCCTTGCCTGTTTTCCAAATTGGCAGGCTTCACATACCTTATGCATTTCTGCAACCTAAAATTTAGGCAATCCTGCAACAATATTTTGGGCCTGCATTGATTTAAGTCATTGTACATTAACATGACCAATGCGTTTATGCCAGATATCAATATCTGCAACTACACCAGCCCCATGTGCAAACATTGCTGCACTCAATTCAGACATGTCTGCATCCAACGTAAACATTCTGCCCTTCTTCTTTCCTTTTGCTATCAAGCGACATTTATTTTTCATATCCTCAAAAAAGCATCCATGAGGATTAAATCTGACCTACAAGCCCTGCTCAACCATTTGACCAATAGAAACCAGATTCTTGGTGATATTCGGGACATGAAATACATCGGACAGGTATTTTTTTTTCCCATCCTGCATAGACAAAGGAATTTTTCCAATCTGCACAATAGGATGTGCAGTATCATCACCAGTCTCCACAAATCCTGGTTTTTCCATTTTCCTTGCATCCTCCATCCATTCTGCATGACCTGTCATGTGGTTTGATGCACCTGAGTCAACATACCATACATCATTGCTTTCTTCTGCACTTGTCACAGAATTTTTCATGTGCTGCACCATAAACAAATGCTCATTTCTGTCATCACCCTGTCTACTAGAAGATGCATAATTCCCTTGTTGCAATTTTCCATTCATGATGTCATTCTGCTTTTTATAGCAGTCTTTAGCCATATGACCCATTTTACCACAGTAGTAGCATTCAACATTACTGTTTGCATTTTGGCCTCTTTGTCATCCACCATGATCTCTTTGGCTCCCCCTACCTCTAGAGTTACCACGTCCTCCTCCATAGGACTAGTTTTCCTGAGTTTGCTGCATATTCTGATTTCTACCACGGCCTCCAGATCGGCCTCCTCTACCTCTACCTCTACCTCTTCCAGTATTTGAGTAGAAGACAGCTTCTTTTGAAGTTCCTCTTGAAAAAGATGCACCACCATTTCTCTGCTCCTCATAAATTAGAAGATCAATCAACTCCTCAAAATCAGGAAATCTTTCACGGACGGAAATGGATGTTCGGAACTATGCATAATCCTTTCCTAGACCATTCAAGGTCACAGAAACTAAATTATCATCTTCCACTGGCGACCCAATGGAAGCAAGTGCATTTGCAATCTTCTTCACCTTCATGTGGTAGTCATTGATGCTCATATTTTCTCTTTGCACATTATGCAACTCTTGCTTGAGCTGCATTTTCCTGGCTTGCGTATTTGTGCTATACATTTTTGACAAAGTATCCCACACCTCCTTTGGCGTACTTGCATCTTGAATATGCACAATCATAGAGTCTGAAATGCTGATAGACAGCCAGTACATAACTTTCCTGGCTCTCTCATGCCATGCTTTAAATGCCTGCATTTGCTGTTGATTGGGAACATCAGGAAGAACTAGTTCTTCTTCATTTCCTGCAACAAATTCCCAATATCCTTTTCCCATAAGGAAATTCGTCATTCTAAACTTCCATGCTTGGAAGTTGTTCTTGTCAAGCTTTTCAGTGACAATCTGTGAGAGAGAATCAGACGCCATTACAGAACACTGCAAAAAAATTCTGTCACTGCAAATAACACAGCTTCAGCCTCACAAGGGCTAATCTGCAAAACTGACGAAAGTGGTATTTGACCACACAGTCACTTCCTAGTGACGATTTTGCATCAACAGGCAACAAGGATGATTCTGTAACTCCCAATGTCTTTGCACACAAGCATATGATGCAATTTCTACAGTAACTTTTCACCGATCTGTAGAACAGTGGTCGCACAGCATAAAACAGGGCCTTTTCCTGAGTGCGTGCAGAAAAGTTCCGCCTCCAAAACAGGCCCCGAAATGGCCTCAAATCAAAAAAACAGGGTCACCAAGGGCTAAAACCCTTACCGCAGCATATACTGCCCTCTTGCTTCACCGCGAAGGGCGACTCAACCTGAGACAATGCACTCTTGCAATTTTCGGCTGTGCTACCTGTAGAGATCTGCTCCCAAAATAGAAAATGAAAGCAACACTCCTCCTCTTACTAGAACACCGCGAGCTTGGCTTGCTTTCTTGAGCTCCTTACCACGAACAAGGCTCTGATACCATGTCAAGATTGTGGGTGAGAAGGAAGGAGTCTCACTTATAGCTTTCTTGCTTACACAATGGGGGAATACACACAAGGATGGAGGTTGAAAAACAGTTTTCCTCTTCTTAGTTGTGTAAGCCAAAAGAACTCAAGTACAAAGAAATAGAAGAACCCTATATATGGGTCTCAAACCAAACTCAACTAACTAAGGTGGCATACTAACTGAGCCACGAACTAGAGTAGATAAGGATAGCTGTCATCTAGCTATTATTCATGGGCGGTGTACCAACCGCATCTCGGTGACATAAATGCACAACGGTCACCCTGGCATATCACAAGTGGAGCTCGATATCTCAACAAAAGGATGGCATGAGAGAGCCAGAAAAGTTATGTACTGGCTGTCTATCAGCATTTCAAACTCTATGATTGTGCATATTCAAGATGCAAGTACGCCAAAGGAGGCATGGGATACTTTGTCAAAAATGTATAGCACAAATACGCAAGCCAAGAAAATGCAGCTCAAGCAAGAGTTGCACAATGTGCAAAGAGAAAGTATGAGCATCAATGACTACTACATGAAGGTGAAGAAGATTGCAGATACACTTGCTTCCATTGGGTCGCCAGTGGAAGATGATGATTTAGTTTCTGTGACCTTGAATGGTCTAGGAAAGGATTATACACAGTTTCGAACATCCATTTCCGTCCGTGAAAGATTTCCTGATTTTGAGGAGTTGATTGCTCTTCTAATTTCTGAGGAGTAGAGAAATGGTGGTGCATCTTCTTCAGAAGGAACTTCAAAAGAAGTTGTCTTCTACTCAAATGCTGAAAGAGGTAGAGGCAGAGGTAGAGGAGGCCGATCTGGAGGCCGTGGTAGAATCAGAATATGCAGCAAACTCAAGAAAACCAGTCGTATGGAGGAGGACGTGGTAAATCTAGAGGCAGGGGGAGCCAAAGAGGTCGTGGTGGATGACAAAGAGGCCAAAATGCAAACAGCAATGTTGAATGCTACTATTGTGGTAAAATGGGTCATATGGCTAAAGACTGCTATAAAAAGCAGAATGACATCATGAATGGAAAATTGCAACAAGGAAATTTTGCATCTTCTAGTAGACAGGGTGATGATAGAAATGAGCACTTGTTTATGATGCAACACATGACCAATTCTGTGACAAGTGCAGAAGAAAGCAACGATTTGTGGTATGTTGACTCAGGTGCATCAAACCACATGACAGGTCATGTAGAATGGATGCAGGATGCAAGAAAAATGGAAAAACCAGGATTTGTGGAGACTGGTGTGATGATACTGCACATCCTATTATGCAGATTGGAAAATTTCCTTTATCTATACAAGATGGAAAAAAGAAATACATGTCGGATGTATTTTTTGTCCCGAATATCACCAAGAACCTGGTTTCTGTCGGTCAAATGGTTGACCAGGGCTTGCAGGTCAAATTTAATCCTCATGGATGCTTGAGGATATGAAAAATAAAGGTCGCTTGATAGCAAAAGGAAAGAAGAAGGGCAGAATGTTTACGTTGGATGCAGACATGCCTGAATTGAGTGCAGCAACATTTGCACATGGGACCGGTGTAGTTGCAGATATTGATATCTGGCATAAACGCATCGGTCATGTTAATGTACAGCAACTTAAATCAATGCAAGCCCAAAATATTGTTCCAGGATTGCCTAAATTCAAGGTTGCAGAAATGCATAAGATATGTGAAGCCTGTCAATTTGGAAAACAGGCAAAGAAACCATTTCCTAGACATGTTCAAGAGAGTAAGAAGCCATTGGAATTAATCCACTCTAATATGTGGACTACTAAAGCTGCATCTATTGGAGGCTATCATTATTTTGTCACTTTTATTGATGACTATAGCAGAAAAGTTTGGGTGTATTTTATGAAAAAGAAAAGTGAAGTTTTTGGGCATTTCAAAACTCTTAAAGCTATGGTTGAAAAAGAAACAGGCCTACAAATAAAATGCCTAAGGTCAGATGGAGGGGGAGAGTACCTCTCAAATGAGTTTGCAAGGTTCTTGCAGGAGCATGGCATAAAGCAGCAATATTCATGTAGTCATACCCCACACCAAAATGGAATTGCAGAAAGAAAAAACAAGCATATTGGAGAGGCCCATGCTCAATGAAAAAGACCTGCCAGATTTTTATTGGGCTGAGGCAGTTACTACAGCAGTCTACATAATGAACAGGACTCCCACTGCAACAATACATGGCATGACTCCAGAGGAGAGGTATACTGGTAGGAAACCAGATATTTCTCATTTGAAAATTTTTTGTTGCATTGCCTATGTTCATGTGTCAGATGAGTTGAGATCCAAGTTGGATCCAAAAGCTGAGAAGTGCATCTTTATTGGTTACTCTCTACAGCATAAAGGGTATAGATGCTATAACACTTCTACACGTAAGTTTACAATGAGCAGAGATGTTTTTTTTTATGAGATGAGTAGCTGGTATAAACCAATAAATGTGATTGATAATGTAGATGCACAAAATGGTAATGCTGCACAGAATTCACATCAGCAGTCACAAGATATTAGTGGACCTGGAGTGTCCTCTAGCAGTGGTTCACATTTTTTGCCATGGACAGGCAGATTGAGATCAGGAGAATCTCCTCAAAGCAATGCAGAAAGTGGTACGCAGGTATCATGAAAATGAAAAGAGAAGGTAGACCAGCCCATGTTTGATGTGAATGTAGGTCACTCTTATGTGGATGGTGAATCCAGTGGCTCAGAATAGAGCATTGATGATGAGTTGGGTATTCCTTCTGTTGTTACACCTGGAGTAAGGAAGACCAAGGATGTTTTGAGAGCACCTGGAAGTGAGGGCTACTTTGCACAGGTCTACCAGAGCTAGGTATCCTGTGGATAGGCTAAAATATGATGGATTTACAGCCATTCACTATGCTTATATAGTCAAAGTGATACAGGAACCAAAACCCACTTCTTTTGAGCAAGCCATGGGAAAAGAAAAATGGGAGAAAGCCATGGATGAAGAAATGGATGCCTTGGAAGCAAATGCTACATGGGAATTGGTATGTTTGCCTAAAGATAAAAATGCAATTGGTTGTAAGTGGGTTTATAAGGTGAAGCACAATGCAGATGGTTCTGTGAACAGATACAAGGCAAGATTAGTAGTCAAGGGGTATGCACAAACATATGGCATTGACTATGAAGAAACATTCAGTCCGGTTGCAAGGATGGCAACCGTATGAGCAGTCATTGCTATGGTTGCATCAAAGGGATGGTCTTTACATCAGATGGATGTAAAGAATGCCTTCTTGCATGGTGATTTGCAAGAAGAGGTCTATATGGAGCAGCCACCAGGTTATGTGCATGATGTTAATCCTGAGTTTGTTTGCAGGTTGAAGAAAGCCTTGTATGGCTTGAAGCAAGCACCTAGAGCATGGTCTGACAAGATAGGACAGTATCTTGTCACTATTGGCTTTCAGATTTCCAATGCAGATTTCTCACTTTATGTGAGAAAAACAGAGAAAGGTATTATGCTACTTGTCATTTATGTTGATGATTTGATTATGACAGGTGACAGTGATGAAGATATCCTTCATGTGAAAATGCTATTGAAGCAAAAGTTTGAGATGAAGGATTTGGGATAGCTGCGTTATTTCTTGGGCATTGAGGTGATTAGATCACCAAGTGGGATACAGCTCTTGCAGAGGCAGTATGGATTAGATATGCTGTCCAAATATGGGATGACAGGCTGTAAGCCTATTTCAGTTCCTTTGGAGCAGAATGTGAAGCTGAGCACAGATGCAGGTGAGCTTCTGGAAGACCCTACTATGTACAGACGCATAGTAGGAAGTTTGATTTATATGACTATTACCAGGCCAGATTTGAGCTATGCTGTTGGATTGGTAAGTCAGTTTATGCAGGCTCCAAGGAAACCGCATTTGGATGCGGCTAGACGCATACTCAGGTATGTGAAGTCCACATTGCAGTATGGACTATTTTATGAGATTGGGGTTCAGATACAGTTGCATGGATACACTGATGCTGATTGGGCTGGTAATATGTGTTCTCTTTTGGGAGTGTTGCAGTCACTTGGAGCAGCAAGAAACAGCCTTCAGTTGCCTTGTCGAGCACAGAGGCTAAGTACAGGGGTGCAGCAATGGCTACATGTGAGGTAGCTTGGTTGCATAAGCTACTTTATGATATGCATCAGCCTCCTACAGATGGGCCAATTGTCATTTATTGTGACAACATGAGCAGTATATACTTGGCAAATAACCCAGTCTATCATGCTAGAACAAAGCACATTGAGGTGCATTATCACTATGTGCGGGAGAGGGTTTTACTAGGTCTTATTGATCTAGTTTATGTCAGCACAGAGGATCAGGTAGCTGACATATTCACGAAGGCATTGGGCATAGAGAAGCTGCGCAAGTTCAGAGACATGCTTGGTGTGCAGGAATTGGGATTGAGCTCGAGGGGGAGTGTTGAGATATCGAGCTCCACTCGTGATATGCCAGGGTGACCGTTGTGCATTTATTTCACCAACTTATTAGTTGCAGATGAGGTTGGTACACCGCCCATGAATAATAGCTAGATGACAGCTATCCTTATCTACCCTAGTTTGTGGCTCAGTTAGTATGCCACCTTAGTTAGTTGAAGACTCATATATAGGGTTCTTCTATTTCTCTGTACGAGTGTTCTTTTTGGCTTACACACAACTAAGAAGAGGAAAACTGTTTTCAGCCTCCACCTATGTGTGTGTTCCCCCATTGTGCAAGTAAGAAAGATACAAGTGAGACTCCTTCCTTCTCTCCCACAATCTTGACACCCCCAACCCATGTGGCATCCTATTTGTGAGCATGATCTATGCTTGTATTTTTCCTTTATGCCCGAGTTTGTCCTTCTCTCCTTATGACAAGAAGCACATCATCATCATTCCCATTGACATTTTGATAGAAATCTTTTATTCTTGCTATATGTATATTCATTTTTGTATCTTTGTCTAATATTTTGGTGACATTATTGTTTTTTTTTTATTAGTGATGATGTACGGTACTACCCATTAATGTTGTTTTATACGATTATTTTATCCCAATTTTCATATTCTAGTGTGTATTCTATTATTGTCATACCATCTTTTTTGTCTCATTTGAGCAATGTCTAGGTTTCTATGGATTGCCACTCTTAGTAAGGGTTGTTTTTGTTGTAGTTCTAAGTACAAGAGTCCACTCTGTTGCATCCATAGAGCTCCCTAAAAGGGCTCACTTTGGTTGAGGCTTGTTCTGAGCATTTATATGCGTGACTTACATAAGGAAGAACTTCATCATGATTTTGTTACAGTGGATCTATGTACTTTGAAACTCTTTGTTTAAATGTTTTATTTAGTTATTCTATCAATGTGTTCATTTATGGGTGATAAGCAATGTGAAAGTTTGTTTTACCCCTAGGCATTTATATCTTGTTTTGATTACTTCTGATTTGAAGTTTAAGCCTTGATTTGATAATATACTTGTTGCACATGAACGTTGAATTATTACATCTATTGATATTTTTACTATTGAGTTGGTTGTTACAACTAGTAATGCTTTTTCACACCATCATGTTAGATATTATGCTGGCACTATTATGCATGTATTCCCCTAAATTATTTCTAGTTAGGTCGATGATATTTCATGCTACCAATTCAAATGGGCTACGCACCTTTATAGGTTGGGAAAATCATACTAATTTACTTATTGGTTGCCAAAAATTTTGACCTTTATTGCAATTTTCTAAATACTTTTTTAATTTCTTTCCTATAGAATTGCATAGTTTTGGCCAATAATAGTTCTTCCTTTTATGAACTCTAAATACTTTTTTAATTGTTTTCCTATAGAATTGCATAGTTTTTTGCCAATAATAGTTCTTATGAACTCTAAACATTTGTGAAAACCTAAGTGTCCAAATATAGGATGAGCATGAAAGTAATTAATATATGTATTTTGTAATGCTTTAGGAATTACTATTTTAGCTTCTTGTTTTTTGTTTACATAATATAAGACATCATCTTGAATATCAATTTTTTGTATCTTTGGGTTGTTATTTCGAATCTCTCCATTTAATCTTTATATGTATTCATCTTGTTGTTGAAGTGTTGCTATTAATTGAATATATGTATGTGTGTTCTCTATTGTTGTGTTTTGAATGTGTGTAATACTAGAGGGTATCCACAATATTACTATCTATACATCTATAATATCTTGATTCAAAAATATAGCCCTATATTGCCAAAATCCATCTTAGAAGATGGCCTGTAGAATGAGATTTCTCAATCAATGATATTAATGGTTGATGGTTTGTTTCAACAACTAAGATTGATTTGTGTGCATATGGATGTAATTTTTCTAAGGACCAAACAATTGCTAGAAACTATTTTTTCAAATATTGAGCATTTGGTTTTTTGGCTGAGTGAGTGAACAACTAATAAAGCAAATTAGTAATTATTTGTGATTATCATCTTGTTCTATTAAGATAGCTCTTATTCCATAGTTAAAAGCATATATTTTTAAAAGCAACAATTTTTTACCATTTGAATCATTTAATGTTATCACCATACAAACTAAATTCTTTTAATTTCTCAATGGCTTTTTTACATGAGTCGTCCTATACACTATGTTGTGTTACTTTATTTAAAGGATGATAATCTACACAAAAACGATAATGGCCTAAATCTTTTTTAATGAGAAGTAGCTCTACCACCCATAGAACTCTTTGATGACTAGATTATCCTCTTTTATAATGTCATCGCATGAACTACTTTTTGTATTATTTCATTCTCTTTTAATGAGCATCATTGTTGTGCTATTGCAATAGGTACATAATTTCATATATTAATAATGTCCAATAGTGGGAGTGAAAGTGATAAAAGGTGAGGTAGAGACTTATTTTGCTATATTTTTTGATGGCGTAATCATATATTTTATCTTTATTGCAAAACAACAATATATTAAAGAATTTAAAAATTCTCACATAGTTTGAAAATTCTCAATATAGTTAATATTTTACCACATGATCAAATCTTGTCCCCTTACTTAAAAGTGAAGTCTACCATAATTACTATATAGTTGTCTTTCCAAGTCTCACTTTAAAGCATGGGTTAAAATTTAGTTACATGGCCAAATCTTCACCCCTTATTTAAAAGTGAGACTTGAGAGATTCCCAAATTTTCTAATATAGTGTTAAAGGTATAATTTGTGAACATTTGACTTATAGAATATTTGTTAGCTTTTCAATGTCCACATATTTTCTCCAAGGCAAGTGAAGCTTTTTGTTTTTGAAGTCAATATGTTCATTTTTCTTATCAAGCCAATCACAACATGGAGTTAATGAAAGAGATGTTGACTAAGTACATAGCAATCATGAAAATATGTAGATCCATGAACATCACATATTATTCCAATTCCTTCTATTGATGTATACAAGTCTCTATCACCCAAGAGAACTAGAAATTCTGGTGTGCTTCATTCACTTCTACCTTTAATTTTCAACTATTTCTGCACCGATCGATGAGAAAGTACACCATGTCAATCAAAATTGTTCCTTTAATTTGAACTAGGTGCTCCGCGCCTTGACTTGCCCCGGCGCTTCACGCCGGGCGGGCGCGATTTTTGCGGGGGGGCGGGTGCTGGATGTGTGGCACCCGCCCCCACATTCTCTTTCTTTTTTGTGGGGGGAGGTGGGGGGCTGCCACATGGCACCCGCCCCCCACCTCTCCTTAACTAATAGTATAGATGTTTTTATGGTGCAAACAAGTCATCGATATGACGTCGAGGAGGATCATTCAAATGCAACGTGGCACTGTGCCATCTATTTTAGCTCCTCACAAAAAAGCCTATAGATCCACTGCCTAAAGTTGAGAGAACCTAAAAGGGCTAGGATTTCCAGTTCAGCTAGCAATGCCAATGGCTAAGAGCCCCCCCCCCCCCCCCCCATGGGTCTTCTAAAGGCCATGGTGTTCCATATGAACTTCAGAGTTGCCCCAGAGATGGAGATGATCAACTTCCAGGTGCTGTCATCAGTATCTGCCTGGGTTGCATCTTCGTTACGATGGCAGGGGATGCAGGTCTATCTATGTTCATTGCTCGATTCAGAGTAGAGGAGCCACTTGCTTGTTGGGCTCGCTCGATCATTAATAACCAGGTCTTTCTGCCTCACCATTGAGGTGGGCCAGTCATCCTTGCATAGGGCGATCGCGATTCGCCATTCTGAACCGTTCTGCCTTCCGGTCTATCAGATTATTTTGCTGCGCTAGCTCATTCATGATGAGCCGCTTAGCATTGTCTTTATAGCATAAGACCTCAGCGTATGGCTCTTGTCAGCCTTGGGCTCTTGTGTACCAGGGCCATTGGGGGTCGTAGGCGTCGGGCTTCTGGACTTCCAGTCTGCATTAGTCCGCACCCTCTGCCACCGGGTGACCAGCCCTTGTGTTGTGTCCGACTGTGGAATTTTGATAGCTAACTACGAGAAGGCAATCACGTCCTGCCAGTGGAGACTTTCCCATGGGGATCCTTTGAGCTTTGCTGTTAATAATCCAGTGTTTGACCAGCACCACCCAGGATTGTGAACTGTTAACTCTCTTCAGGAGTGCCATGCTAAGGGCTTGGGCTTTCCCTGCAAGGCTTTCCAAGCCAGCTCCTCCCTGCTTTCTGTCCTCTGTGAGAATGTTCCATCCTATTTGCGGAACACCTCTTTTGTCTTGATAGGTCCAGAGAAACTTCCTAAAGAGTTTCTCCACTTGATTCCATGCTGCGTTACTGAAAGGGAGCAGTGAGGCCATATAAACTGTGGCAGAAGAAAGCAAGGTTTTGTCCATAGTCAATCTCCGGACAAATGAGAGGGGGATATTCGTTGTCCCTTTTACCTTTTCTTGAAGTCTGTTAAAGAACCACACAAACTTTTGCTTCAAGGTGACGCCCACTCCTATAGGGACCACCCAGATAGCAGATCAGCTCTCCCAATGCAACAACCTTGAAGCCAGCTGCTTAAGCCACTCCTTAGGGTCACCCCACGCAAGGAACAGTAGCTCAGTCTTGGACTGATTCACCTTTGATGCCGATAGCTGTGAAAACTCCGAGTACACTTCTAGAAGGTTTAGCACTGACTCTTTCTAAGCTTCAACTATGGATGCATTGGCATTCACAAAGAATTAGGCTACACTTTGAGACCCATCTGGTAGGGGCAGCCCTCTGATGGCTCCTTATTGCATGGCTCTATCAATCCTCCTAAGCAGAGGATACGCGATCAAGGTGAAGAGTAGGGGTGCCAAGGGACATCCTTGTCTGATAGAGAGTTGCAGAGCGAAGGGGACAGTGATCATGCCATTAATGCTGATCAATGCCGTTGCTTCCTTGAACAGGGTGGCCACCCGAGGATGCAATCATGTAGAGCTCGTGTCACCCGAGGATGGAATCAGTAATGCCATCACTGATGATCTTGCTGAGGCCGCAAGGTCATGGATTCTCCTCCTATAGCTTGCTTTCCTGCAACCAAATTCTTTCACCACCTTGATGATTGCTTCCTGGCATCTGCACCATCTAAAATCTAGTGACGCAGCATATCTTTGGCCTCTTTCCAAGTTCTTAGTAGCTTGCTAACAAAGCTTTGGTTTTCTAGGTGCGAGACATTGAATCTGAAAGAGGGTGAAGAAGTGCAGTTTTCCAGTGTCGCATATCTCATGCCCCATTTAGCCACCATGTCCCATTTGTTGCATAAATCCTGTCTAGGCTGTCTCCCCTCCAGGTGGAGGCCACACATTCATTGTGCCATGTGAATCAAGCTCATTCATCCACACTCGCCTTGAGGGCTAGATTATGGTGCTAGTGCCATGCGATGTGTTTTCCGCACTCTCAGTCATATTCCAATCCCCACCCACCAATGTGTTCCTTCCTTCTAGCAGGTGCCCGGATGTTTACCATTGCTGAGCTCTGGTGGATGAACAATTCGATGCATAAACTGGACAGACATAGAACTTCTCATCACTGATTTCTAATTGGGCAGCTATCCAGCTGCCATAAGGTTTTGATAGGCCTAAACTGATCAGAAATCAACAGCAGCATGCCTCCTCTCCCTCTTCCCGCTATATTGGAAAGAGTTGTATAGCCAGTAACTTGGTCGGCTCTGCAGGCATCTGCATCGAGCTTGACTTCCTGCCATGCAACAAAGCCAGGTTTGACCCTTTTGATTAGACTGTAGATTACTTGCTTCATAAGTCAGAGGTTAGGCCACATACATTCCATGAACAGAAATTCACCTTTCTGGAGAGCAGGGCCCTCTCATCAAATCTAATGCAATTGATCCAATAGCTCATAATCTTATCAAGACATAGTAATCCTTATCACCCAATGATCTTAATTGTGGGGGGGTGTAAGGGCTTTGTAACTATACCATGGCGTTGCTACCCAAAAACACCTATATAGGGAGTAGTAGTGACTCTGAGCCGTGCTTGGTTTCCACTCTACGTGCGATTCCCTATACCCAGTGGTGAACCCTCTTATGTGCAGCGTCACGAGGGTGTAGTCATAGGATTTGCCTATGTTGTACCGTTTCTTTGATTGAATAATACAAGAGTATACCTTGCTCTCACATATCGTGATACCTTTCTGTGCCACGTTGAGTGAGTGAACGAGTGCAGGTGCATCACACTTGGTATCAGAGCAACTCTTGCTCGAAGTGAAGGAGTGCTCACGGAAGCAAGAGAAGATCCACTGCCCTAAAGAGAACAAGCAAAAAAAATCCACGTCGCGTCGCCCCACGTCGCGTCGACCCCTACCGGATGACCCTCGACATAGCAACCCCGACACCATCCACCTTCTAAAGACATGACACGGATTTCCCACGGCACAATCACCACCCGAAGGCGAAACGCAGCTTCCCCACGTCAACAACCCCGAAAGCCGAGGCGCAGCTCCCCACGACTACATGGAGGACGACGGAGAGAATGTGCCAATCCCAACAATGGAAGAGAGGAAGAAGAGCAAAGGGCAACAATGGAGAGTAGCCCAAGAGGAGAAGGTAGCCGAACTAGAGAGGCAATTGGAAGGCATGTCAAGTCTACTGGACTCAATTTGGAGGAACATGCATATGAAAGAGGAGGAAGAGGAGAGGAGAAGAAAATTAGAAGTGGAGCAAGGTTATAGAGAGTGGGTTTTACAACAAGAAGAAGAGGAGAGAAGGCAAAAGCTACAAGAGGAGATGGATAGATTAGGGAGAGAGGAGACTTCTAGGAGGGCGCAAGATACAAGAAAGGACAAGAAGAAGGTAGTGGAAACCGGAAGTAAGAAGAAGGACAAAAGACACGACCATAGAGAAGAGGAGAGCAATAGTTCAAAAAACGACTACGGCAAGTTCAAGATGCCCCAACCCACCAAATACAAAGGAGAGAGAGAGATGGGTTGGTCCTGAATAAATGGATTACTACAATAGACAAATACTTGACATATGCCAGGATCACTAAAGACAAGAAGGGAGAAGTGGCAAAATTACCTAAGGAGTTTAAGGATGTAATGCCAGCAGAACTACCCCAAGGGCCTACCACCCAAAAGGGATGTGGATCACAAGATCAAACTCATTCCAAGATCCATCCCACTGGCTAGAGCCCCTTATCATATGAATCATGCAGAACTCATGGAGTTGAAGAAGCAGTTGCATGAATTAGAAGAGCAAGGTTTCATCCATCCCAGCAAATCCCCCTTTGGTGCCCCAATGTTGTTTGTCAAGAAGAAGGATGGAGGACTTAGGCTATGTGTAGATTATAGGACCCTTAATAAGATCACTATCAAAAACAAATATCCCATGCCTCTAGTGGAGGACCTCTTAGATAGGCCACATGAACCCAAGTACTTTAGTTGCATACACATTAGGTCACGATACTATCAGATTCGCATAGCAAAAGAAGGTATCCCCAAACCAACTTTCCATACCTGATATGGCAGTTTTGAATGGTTAGTCTTAGGTTTCGGACTAAGTAATGGGCCATGCACCTTTTGTGACCTCATGGATAGAGTCTTTAGACCCGAAATAGATGTCTTCGTCATTATCTACATCAATGATCTCCTGGTATATAGCAAAACCCTAGCAGAACACAAACAACACTTAAGCTTAGTTTTTGAGAAGCTGAGACAACATAAGCTATATGCCAAACCAAAAAAATGTGAGTTTGCAACAAAAGAGTTGGGATTCCTAGGATTCATTGTAAGAGCGGCCGGTATTAAAGTGGACCTCAAAAAAGTAGAAGCCATCCAAAAATGGCCTATGTTGAAGACTGTGAGGGAAGTGTGGGAGTTCCTAGGATTCACGGTCTTCTGCAGAAGGTTCATCAAGGATTACAACCTCATCACCACACCACTATCCCACCTCACCAAAGAAGATAGCACATTTACATGGGGCAACGAGCAACAAGCTACTTTTGAGTTGATGTAGAAATGCATGAGTCAAACCTCTGTCTTGAAAGTACCCAACTTCACCAAGCCCTTCAAGATCTCCACAGATGCATTAGATTATGGCATTGGGGGCGTGCTAGTGCAAGAGGGCCACCCTATAGCTTACGAATCCAAAAAGTTCACAGATGCCGAAACCAAATGGAGTACACATGAGCGGGAGATGCTCCCAGTAATCCACTACCTCAAAAAATGGAAGCATTATGTTTAGGACAAACATATAGTAGTCTTCACCAACATCTCCCTCAAATACTTCCAATCCCAACCAAAGCTATCTGCCAAACAAGCTCGATGGCTAGACTTCCTAGCCGAATTTGACTTGGAGATAGCAAATGCCCTAATCCGAAGAGATGATTTGAAAGCCGTTAGTATGGTCAATAGCAACTTCCTCGAATTAGTGAAGGATGCTTTGGAGCAGGACCAAGACATGCACAAAATTATAGAAGATGTGAAAGCTGACAAGACA
The DNA here is from genome assembly GCF_053477565.2 of Lygodium microphyllum. NCBI lineage: Eukaryota > Viridiplantae > Streptophyta > Polypodiopsida > Schizaeales > Lygodiaceae > Lygodium > Lygodium microphyllum. Next base: position 32,238,641 of record NC_141135.1, read on the forward strand.
CCGCATGGCATGTATACCCTTGAGGAGGGAATTTTATTCGTAGGAAAGAGATTGTATATCCCCAACAATGTGGAACTGAAGAAAGACATCTTACATGAAATACATGATGGAAAACTAGGTGGACATAAAGGGCAAAGAAAAACACTTGAGGCACTCAGAAAGCAGTTCTTTTGGCCAAACATGAAGAAAGAAGTCATAGACTACATCAAGACATGTCCTACGTGCCAACTTGTGAAGGTACCACGCTCTAAACCAATAGGCTTACTCCAATCAATGCCAGTACCTATCCGACCATGGGATGTAATTAGCATGGATGTCATTGTGAAGCTCCTCGAATCCCACAGATACACCATCGTCTTTGTAGTGGTGGACTATTTCTCCAAGCAAGCTTACTTCATCCCTGCCAAGCCACCATTGAATACCAAGGAGGTAGCCTGCCTCTTCTTCACACGTGTTCAAGCTACATGGCCTACCCTTAGCCATAGTGTCAAATTGAGATGAAAGATTCGTGAGTCACACGTGGAAGGAACTCTTCAAGTCCCTGGAAACACAGTTGAGATTCTCATCATCCTTCCACCTCAAGACGGATAGGCAAACCGAGCAAGTCAACCAAGGCATTGAAGACTATCTCAAGAGCTATGCCCAAGTGGTCCAAAAGGATTGGGCCTTGTACCTTGATGTGCTGGAGTTTCACTACAACAGCTCAATCCACTCCACCACAAGCTACACACCCTTTGAATTAGCCACGGGAAAAGAAGTCAACAACCCCATTGCCTTAGCATCAAGAGCCATCAAAGCTGAAGATCAAGATGCGGAAGAATTCTTTAAGAAATGGAGAGACCGCAATGCCGCAGCAAAGCAAAGCCTAGAACAAAGCAAAATCACCATGACAGAATTGTCAGAAGTGGTCCATCAATGAAAGCGTAAACATAAGCTATAATAAATTATTGAAACGCAAGACAAAAGAGAAAGGGAAAGGAAGAACACAATATAGATGAGAACTCAGATGTATGCTCGGGAAATGGAATCCATATAACAAGTCATGGGACAATACCGAAGCAATGTGAGTCACAGATTGTGGAGACACTAGCACATGCTCCCTCTCCCCAAGAACTGTCAAGTGATGAATGAATGAGGAGGAGGGAGCTTGAGAATATATAGGCCAAATAAATGCCAAAAATATGACTAGTCGGCCAGCATTTAACTAGGTGCAATTAATGCCAAAACAAAATAAATGTTGGCAAATAAAATGCCTAAAATATATGTGCCCAACCTGTTGTACCACGTGTATAGACTCAACCATGAACTAACTAATCTGCTAATATCCTCTCTCAGATCATGGCTAATCTAATACAATACAATATACAATGATAATGTCACATCATAATAAATACAACAATGTCCATCAGAGGAGAACCATGGATACCCAAGTAGTGGGTGCCCAAGCCGCCACCAAGGTGCCTCGGAGAGAACCTGATGTCGATGTTGATCGTACCAACTCCTAAAGATAGAGAAGATCATAGCAACTCTCAATGTCTGTCAACAATGCCTCTCATGTTGCATACATGACCATCCTGTCACCAATGCCACAGCACATAAATGACCATGGATTCCTTTGCTTTGGCCAAACCACCAGAGCATCCCCTCATGTGAACTCCAGACAAAAGCCACCCGCTCTCTATCAAGTAACTAGCCCATCATGAATCTGGATGTCAATCCCAACTTCAGGATTTGTACCTGCTAGACTTTGCATCAGGGATGTCTCTCTCTTGATCCTGTGCATCTGTATAGAAATATAGATGAAGCACGCCTACCCTATCTCACCATCCTCTCACACGCTCTCTCTGGCACTGGAGAGTTGTGAGGGATGACCTCATCACCACCACTAGAAAGCAGTTGAAAGGGGCCACCAAGCCCTTCCCACGATCCAAAGAAGAGGATCCCTTCCATGCTTTGGACTTCGCCTTGGCCAGGGGATCACAATCGAAATCTAAGGCAAATGATGACTCAATGGAGGAGTCTGCATCCCACTTCGTCCTCTGCTCTGTTTTCTTCATGGAAGCCGCTAACTCTTTGCAGTCCTTTCTTAAATGACCCTTCTTGCCACTGTGGTAACACTGGGCCTTCGACTTCTTTGTCTTCAAACCCCTCACTAAAGCGGCAAAAGCCTCACTAGAATCTCCATGAGCGTATCATCAATGGATGTGCACGGAGGAGCCATCAATAGAGGATATAGAAGAGAAGTAGAGAAAAGAAGGTAGTTGGAGAGGAAACACAACCAAAACATGAGCACAAACTACAAAAAGCAAGAGGTTACATACAGTATAGCCCAAAATCTAATCAGAATAAGACAAAAGTTGCTGTAAAAAGCCAAGAAATCAGTCAAAAACTGCAAAAAACAACAAGAACGGCCTAATAATTCAAGCACCCAGCCAAGAGGAGAAGCTGAGGCACCAAAATGTAGGGTGAAACAGATGCACAGGCTGTACAGATGCTGACATCAACAAAAAATGCAAGCAAAACAAGTCGCCTGGTTGAAGCACCAACCGCTTGATTAGCAAGGGTTAAAACCGTCCAGAAATCAGCAAAAAAACACAGCAGGAACACAAATCCTGAAATCTAATACCATGTCAAAAGTGGTGCAACAATGGAAGCATAAACATAAGCTGTAATAAATTACTGAAACACAAAACAAAAGAGAAAGGTAAAAGGAAGAACACAATACAGATGAGAACTCAGATGTATGCTCGGGAAATGGAATCTGTATACCAAGTCATGAGACAGTACAGAAGCAATGTGAGTCACCGGCTATGGAGACATTGGCACATCCTCCCTCTCCCCAAGAACTATCAGGTGATGAACGAATGAGGAGAAGAAAGCCTGAGAATATATAGGTCAAATAAATGCCAAAAATATGATTGGTCAGCCAACATTAAATACTGGCCGATTGGCTGGAATAATGCCAAAACACAATAAATGCTAGCAAATAAAATGCCTAAAATATCTATGTGCCCAAACTGTTGTACCACACGTACAGACTCAACCATAAACTGACTAATTTGCTAATAAGAACAAGCCAACAAAAAGAGAAAGGCAGTACTTTTCACCAAGCGCGACATGGTCCTAGTCAGCTCCAAGAATATGTCACTCCCCAAGAATATGAACCCCTAATTCAATCACCGCTACTATGGACCTTACCGCATGACTCAAGTGCTGAATGAAGTCACCTACAAGCCTGACCTGCCAAAAAGTATGCGTTCATAATGCATTTCATGCTCTACTTCTGCACAAGTTCTATCCCGACAACCAATGGGGGAAGCATGTACCAATGCTCCATTCCAATGGCCCCTTCGAAGTAGAAGCATTCCTCCGACGTCGAAAATACAAAGGGTATCCTAAGTATCTCACCAAGTGGCACGCGTGCCCTCTCAAGGAAGCCAATTGGATTTCGAAAGCAGAGGCACATGAACACGGTAAAGACACCTTTGCCATCTAGCTCAAGGAGAATCCCACCAATTCTTCCAATGTCCCTTGAGTCATCCCAAAAACGGCCCTCATCGTAGGCCCAATAACACATCCACTCCTCAAATGTATTTGAGTTGACGGTGGACTTGCATAGTAACCTGAATAAACCAAAAGCCCCTACCAAGTCTAGATGGGCAAACACTAACGAGCTTGCTAGAAAAAGCTGTGTTAAGATTCCCAAGTCCTAGTGTGGCAGACACAGTAAAGATTGTGTTAAGACCCCGCAAATATCTCACAAGTCGTAGACCGATACACACTGGCCAGCTTGTTAGCAAAAGCTATGTTAAGACCCTAGATGAGTCAATGACCTCTACCCTTACATTGCTGAGGACAGCAATCCAATAAGCGGGGGCGAGTGTAAGGACTTTGTAGCTATACCATGGCATTGCTACCAAAAACACCTATATAAGAAGTAGTAGTGACTTTGAGCCATGCTTGGTTTCCACTCTACGTGTGATTCACTATACCCAATGGTGAACCCTCTTATGTGTGGCCTCACGAGGGTGTAGACCCGAGATATGCCTATGTTGTATCATTTCTTTAATTGAATAATACAAGAGTATACCTTGCTCTCACATATTGTGTTACATTTTGTGCCGTGTTGAGTGAGTGAACGAGTACAGGTGCATCACAAGGGGAGGGAAAGGCTACAAATCTCATTGAGGATGACTTCCATCCCCTAGGGGTCTTGCAACCACATGTACTCAACAAGCTCATTTCTTCTATCCCACAAGATACATACACGACTCACAAACTTTATGAGACCCCAAGACATGACAACAATGAGAGACTATAGGACTTTGCTAAGCGTGGCTACAATAGTCAAGAGCTCATCCACCAATCACTAGGGCATATCTGTAAACTCCACCCACACAAGACATTCATGAGTAAGCACACTAAGAGAAAAGGTCAAAAACCAATGGTGCCTATACGCTAGGTTTCTTGGATACCAAACGGCCAACACCAAGACCCAATCTCTTTCTTCCTTCGAGCCCAGAAGGACTAGGAAGGTAAAACAATTTGCCAATGAAACTATACTGGACCAAATTAGCCTTACCTAGGTAGATATTGTCAAACCACCTACTAAAGTCATCTTTCGTCAACATGCATCCTAGAAAGTAGAGGTAGAGCCCGATAGCAAGCAATGGTGCACTTCTACCAAACTATACCATGTGACACCACCACCATTGCCTTATAAACTCAATGCACCATCATGACCTTTCACTTTGCACACTGCATTGTGATCGGCTTGGTCTTTGCAAAGCACCTTCTCCATCTTTGTCATGTCTTGGTCATGGTTCTACAAAGCCTACTAGTATTGGAGTTGAGTGCCTACATCATATGATCACCATGTGGCTCAACAAGGTGGAGTGAGTGCCCAAGCGTCACCACATCAAGCCATACTAATGATGTGGGAACACCTTTATTGTCCATGTTTCCTCGCCTCAAAGAGCTTGCCCATCACCTTGTCAAAACTTGCCCTTAGCTCTCTCGTCAATCTTATCTTCTTGTTTGTGAGTTGTATTAAAGTCAATCATATTTTCATTTAATACATGTAAAGATGTTTAAAAGATATGGCTTATTAAAAGATACGGCTTATATTGCTACATTGTTTATTTTAATTGTGTTTTCTTCCACTATAATTTTCATGTCAATTGTTGTCAACTTGAAGATCTTTCTAGCCAACTTCAAGGTGTACTCTCACCACACGTTAGTAGATATTAGCATGTTAGCCATGATGAAGTTAGTATCTAAAACTTTGACGACCTCAATATTCCCTAATATTTTGAAAATTCTGATCCACTTCAAAGGCGAACATCACCTTTGAAGCGGATCACACAAGATGTGCACCATCCTACCCATGAAAATGTAATGCAAAATGACCACAAGATGCACACCATCCTACCCAAATGAGGATAAACCGTTCATGAGAAATATTAGCATAGACGTGTCAGCAAAAACAATGAATTTGTAGCATTACTGATACAAACTGTGAGAAGAGAGCAGAGAGACATCCGTAGCAGCGAGGTTCTTCTCAACATGAGACAGAGTAAGGGACAAAAGAGGAAGGTTTGTTCCACATTAAAAAATCAAAGAGCTCATGGTGACGACTGGTTTCTTTTTGTTAAAAAAGAGCAACATTCCCAAAAAGCACACACAGGCTAGGAAACTTGTGACAACCAATTCAAACTGTCTTGCAATTGGCAAACCCAAAACCGACCGTAACCAGAGTAGGGCAAAAGAGGTGCATCATAACAATACCCACAACCTGCCATGATCATTCTTTTCTGAAGGAGGGCAGATGAGATGTAACAAGAAGACAAAAAAGAGAACGGCAATGAAGAACTGATATCCACTGATCAGAGAGAGGAAATCAGGCCACAGTCTGAAACCCTTTACTAAGATTCTACCATTTTATTTTTGTTCTACTGCTGGCCCTGCTGGCTCTTCATCGATGGCCTCATTAATGGCCTTTTTCCAGACAAGAAAGAAAAGGAACTCTCCATAACCCTTGCAAAAAGTAAGCTGGCCCTGCTGGCTCTTCATCGATGGCCTCATTAATGACCTTTTTCCAGACAAGACAGAAAAGGGACTCTCCACAACCCTTGCAAAAAGTAAGCTGCAAACTCAATTTGAATATAACTGGAGCAAATCACTCCCTGATAATGTAATGTGCATCGAACCAATAAGTTCCCCCTCAAAATCACTACTTTCTCCCACCACAAACTATCACCACCCCCCCCCCCCCCCAAAGATAGGAAACTATACTCAAGCCTCTGGGGGGCAATCCAAAGAAATGTTAAACACCCAATAGCCAGGATATACAGATTCCTAGAAAGGTCTATATACTTGACTCGAGGTACACCATTGTGTAATACCTTGTAAGTTTTGCCTCATTTGGGCTGACCAATGGCAAAAATGAAAAGAACAAAATCAGAAAAACCACAAGCTAAAATTTACATTTCTAGCAATGTCACAATCAAAATTGATCAACCAATGAGGAGCAATTACCTTATCATAAGAACAAGAGCCATGTCAGTTAAAACAGATTCCTCAGTATTTATAATTCATCAATCAGTTACCAAATTAAGACCACATGTGTCTAAAATCATTAAACATAAATCTACGGGTAAATGAGACCCTGCCAAATCTCGGGGTTCTTTTTTTCTTTTTGAGGGCACGTTGGTATGTGGGGGGGGGAGACCCTCATTAGGAAGTATTGAAGGGGGTGGAAAGTTGAATAAAGCTTCAAAAAAGCCGTTTGAAGAGAACATAATTAATTACACGGTTATTATTTTATAGTTCTCCTGCAAATCAATATTGCAGCCTCAGTCTCGAGCTAGCCACTAGCAATGGAAAAATGCCCAAGACGGTTTTTATTTTGTTAATTGTCCCTCCTTTTAAACAACAAAAAGCATCTAAGATTGGTTGACAAAGTCAATGCCCTTCTGAATAGATCCTTTCAATTCTGACTTCAAAGCTTCTAAAGCCTTTTTTTCATATGCAGACAGTGAACCCAATGGCAACACTTCCTCAACACCATTCACACCAAGTCGTACCTGCAGAATAGAACAGAAATTTCAGCTCATGATGCACCTTTGGCAACAATCAAACATTCTAAACATGTCCAAATACAGCAAGAAAGACACAAAGGCACTTTTTGGCAACACAAGAAGGATTCGAACCCCCTACAAGATCTAATATGGTTACACACGAGGTGAGGGGCATCCCACCAATACATTAAAGATCCAACAGAAACCTTGATTCTACACAAAAGGCTAAGCTCACAGTGGCTTTCTTGGTTGCATTTAATACATTCCTCAGCCTATTTAACCCCCTTTTTTTTCCTTTTTTTCTTTTTTTTGCACGGGAGCTTCCTTGCTAATAAGTTGTCCATGAACTTTTTGGTAGGGTCCTGCATGACTTACACCACTCAATGAAGGAAAAGAGCTAGAACATGCACCATGTGTAAAGACCAGTAGACAACAGGCCACCCACCTTTCTAATATTAGAAAATTGTCCACTACCTTGTGTAAAGGCTAGTGGATAAGACAGCCACCTGCCACCAAAATGTGTACCCATTTGCATGCCCATGGTGGCGTGTAAGCAAACTTAGCCACACCAGCAAAGATTCAGTGCGAACAAGGTGGTTCCATACATAATGTATGGTACGTGTAAATACATATTGTATGTCATTCCATATGGATAAATTTTTTAGGTACATAAAAATACATACCTTTAAAAGATAATAAACAAGAAAAATTTTAGGGTATTTCCCACCGTACGTTATGCACTGTCGAAACTACTTGGAGAGACATTACTATACACAATGCACATCATCAATTGGAGATTCATTAACCAATTACCAGAAAATTATCGCATTACATACACATTCCCTACTTATGGCCATGACAATTGAAACCTTTAAGCATTAAACATTTAACACATACATAACACTGAATAGGTGAAAACTGAAATTTGAGACTATCAAACAAACATTGTGGAAGTCTACATGATAAAGAGCCAAAACATTATAATATGAGACTTTTGGGGCTTTTGACCTTGGGCTCTCAATTTGCCCACACAAGGTACACAACTAGCCGCGCGATGAAGAAATCAGAAAGGTACGGCTGATTTGGGGCCCCATTTTTTTATGATCGTATTTTGAATGATCCGTAGTCTATACTAAATACTCCGAAGAGTCACTCATTTGAAGAGATAAACGATATAACCCTACAAGGTCCCTCAGATCACAAAAAATGAAAAAGACCATGGAAAGTGTAGATATCTCACCCTAGCAAAGTCAAATGCAGCTTAGAACAACCAATACTATTCTGGCTTTCTTGCATGCGATAAATGTGCAATGCACAAGAGTATCCCACCAGGTTATTTGGACCCGCAATGTAAAGCAAGTCTCAAAATAGATGCCAAGTAAGTAATCAAAATAATCCTTTACAAGGTTTTGAATAGAACTCTCATAAACTAAGAGCACAGACATTTGAAACCTAATATTCAAATGTCCCATCAAACATTGACAGGTACCACCTATTTGTGCTACTCAAAGTTCAATTAGGGTATATATAGCAACACACAACCTTGGCACATACAATGAGGGTAGTCACATTAAGTGACGGACACAACACCTGCCTAGAGTGTGGGCTTCCACTTTTTGAAACTGGGCATGCAAACGGGCACAATACCTTCACAAGCCAGCAAGACACTTTTTGCAAGAAAGTGATCAATAAAAAACATTTTTAAAAAAATTAATTGGCTGCACATGCAAAAAGTGTGCCCTTTATCCAGACCGTTTATAGAATGGGTGGAGGAGACTCCCATCCAAAAGTAGGCAGGGAGTTTCATTAATATAGAAAGTACATAACAGGTCATGTCCTCTCCAAAGTGCGAAGGGGAGGGCAGCGCCCAAACCCTAAATAGACACTTCGATTAGTTAAAAATTTGCAAAAAGGGTGCCCGACATCCATTATTTGGTGCATAGACAGCCTGACTGCAAGCTTTGAATGGCTAGACGAGGCTATGAACCATGAATTTTGACCTATTCCTAATGTAGGATGGTTCACTACATACTACTTGTTCTAAGACCCATCACACTAGCACAAGTGGGGCCTGGGGGTAACAAGAAATTTGTGAAGGTGGACTTTGGAACATGCTGGCCGATAATTAAATATGCATTTCTGGCAATTGGCTGGTCAGTCGACTTTACAGCTGCCCTGCATTCACCTTCACCTCCTATTAGTTAACCCCCACTACTTCTGCATTAGCGCAGCATTTCTTCATAGGTATAGCAGGGGTAGGCAGGAGTTCAGGACCCAGGTAAACCCATTCCTGCCACTAACACTGGACATGACCGAGGATTAGTAAGGGACGGGGTTCAACTCCTCCCAATCATCCTTTAAGACTTGCCCCTCCAGAACCAGAAAAATGTAACCCAAATATGATGCCCACTTGACTCTGATGACTCTGATGACTCACCCGATGGGAGAGTGGTACCTTTAGGAACCAAATCAAATAATTTAGTCAAAGGTTATATGTACCTTGGAAGAGAAAAATGGCAGCTCGGTAACATTTGATTGGACAAAGGTACACTCGACAACATCAGGCTCACCATTCAGACCTTTCAAACAGGACTCTGCAAACATGGCTCCAGCATATCTGTGCATCATCCAAAAACATTCTCCTTGACTTAAAATCGCTCCATGTTCAAAATTTGCAGGAGAATATCAATTGATGGCCCCACGCACTTACGCCATAGACAACGTGGCTGAACCTTTCCCTGCCTTTGCTTGTACCACCTCAGTTCCACCATCTTGGGTCCTCTTCGTTAAAGCCTCAACCTCTTCATCTGTTAGACTTGCCTTTGGTGTTGCCTATTGAGGTTGACATTGTTTATTAACTGGAAATAACTAGAAGAAGCTCCAGTTACTAGATTACAGCAGCACAAAACATACTTGGGAGAAGAGGGGCAGTATTGTAATTCCAGCATGACCACCCACGACTGGTACATCCACTTCTGCACATGATGAGAATTCATGTTAGACTGTGCCAGATGTGTGCTATGGAGAGCACATTTGGTATTGACAGTACCTTCCACAGCGAACCCTTTTTTGGCAGCATAAAAAGTCCGGGCCCGAACAACATCTAATGTGGTGACACCAAATAGTTTCTTGGGATCATAAGTTTTGGCCTTTTTAAAAACCTCAGCTGCTATCGGAACTGTGGAATTGACTGGATTACTGATCATGTTGACAACAGCCTTCAAAAAGACAGATACATTAGCATTAGATTATCTGAATCCTTACTCTATGACCAATTCAGTTCATGTGTCAAGTCAGAAGAAAAAGTTATTTCAATTCTCATGGTCACATTCACACAGGAAATCTCTGGTTGTATTAATATATTAATACCTCTGGGCAATGCTTTGAGATGGCTGTACACAGAGACTTGACAATGCCTGCATTGATGTTAAACAGATCATCACGAGACATTCCTGGTTTGCGAGGCACGCCAGCAGGAATGATGACCACATCGGCTCCTTGCAATGCAGTTCCAAGGTGCTCTTCACCTGCATATCCACTAACCTGTGGCCCAAGTCACTGATCAGTACAATATCTAGAACGATCCAGGAAATGTGCAGTCCAGAAGCTTGATCATTGAACTCAGGCACCAATTTCACGATGAAACGACTGAAATGTAAGCTTGTGGTGAGAATTATAATACGAACAAGAAAACAAGATTTGCCCCCATGCAATCAAAGCTTAGTGGGTTCAACTGTAGAAAATTTCCTGTTGCAGGAGTAAAACTTCCTTTTCTGATGAATCTGTCGGTTTAATCAATTCAACTGTATGAAATTTGCAGTTGAAGGTTGAATTGGGACTCAAATTTCCTTTCGTCTGATGAATCTGTTGAAAAAATATGTAAACTCTTGAAGAAGAACAAAAGCTATCATGGGATATACCTCAGCTCTGGTGTTGACATGGCTGACATCCGCAGCAACGCCAGGGGTGCCAGCGATATCGTAGAGGGAAAGGCTGGAGACCAGCGGGTTGAGTTTCATGAGCAGGGCCAGAGGCTGGCCGATGCCCCCTGCGGCGCCAAGGATCGCAACCTTACGCGGCTGTTTGAGAGCCTGAGGGGCGGCCCGTCGAAAGATGCCTGCAAAAGTCATGGCAGAGGGGCCTTTCTCTCTCTGTGTGGTCGTCCTCTCTGTCGGGCCCTTCTGTGTACTCTGATCTTAGGGTTTCGTCTGAAGAAGAGAATCTTACTAACAATAAGCCCAACTGGTTGGGAGGGTGCGCGCGGTTGGTGGGGGGAATTTCGGCTCAAAACCCACAATCGGGCAGCTCCACGGCTTCCAAGTTCTGAGGGCCTTTATGCTCCATTCTAGACGGACAAACTTCTCCCCATGTTTCGCACTGGTTTTGAAAGCACATTTCATGTGGCAAAAACGTTCATATATGATTCAAAATCTGAAGTTTCCAAGCTTTTGCAACTTAGACTTATACAATATTGAATGCACAAAAATGAAATATTCAAGGTGATGGCAATGATCAAGCCTACACTATATCTCTAACAAAACCTTATGATTATTTCTCAAAGTTTTCAAAGACAAATGCATTTGATTGTGAATTCTATTTACATTGAGCCTATCATGGCATACATATTATCCTCGCACACTAAGCCAATAACATCATAGATACTTGACAACCCATAAACTTTATTGAGAATCTATACTATTAGTTAAGGAGAGGTGGGGGGCAGGTGCCACGTGGTAGGCCCCCACCTCCCCCACAAAAAAAGAAAGAGAACGCGGGGGCAGGTGCCACGCGTCCAGCACCCACCCCCCGCAAATATCGCGCCCGCCTCGGCGCGCCAGGGCGAGTCTAGGCGCGGAGCGCCTAGTTATTTCTTATCTCCAACGAAACCTTATGGCTATTTCTCAAAGTTTCTCAAAGACAAACACATTTAATCGTGATTTCTATTCACATTTAGACTATCATGGCATACATCCAATCTTCTCATACTAAGCCAATAATATTACATAAATTTGGCAACCCATAGATAAATATTGAGAATTTCTTCTTCTTCTTCTTCTTCTTCTTCTTCTTCTCTCTCTCTCTCTCTCTCTCTCTCTCTCTCTCTCTCTCTCTCTCTCTCTCTCTCTCTCTCTCTCTCTCTCTCTCTCTCTCTCTCTCTCTCTCTCTCTCTCTCTCTCTCTCTCTCTCTCTCTCTCTCTCTCTCTCTCTCACATATAATAATATATGTATGTAATTATATATGCATAATATGTTAATTGAATTATAATTATACATCTTTTCTTAAGAATTAATTGATTTACTAGTAATTATAGTATGCATATTATAATTATCATTAATAGAAATAAGACATGAAAGATAAGTATATATCATAATAATTAGTTGAAATAATAATATATTTAGTAAAAATAATTGATATATTAATAGTTATTAATTAATATGTAATAAATTATATAAATGTATCAATAACTATACTTTAATACATATAATATAATTATAATTAATTGAGATATAAAGTAATTGTAATTATATATAATAATTAAGTATTAATGTGTAATATAAATATCAACTTGTGTATCTATGTGTGGTTTTAGAGTAAGTATACACTACATGAACATGTTCAACCATTAAAATTATTATCCCATTCCATAATGTTCAATAAGGCACTTTATGCTTAGATTCTCCCTGTGCTTCCCATCGTTGTTCTCATGATGCTTTGCACTGGGGTTTAAAGCACATTCCATGTGATAAGAGGATTTGTGGAAGGTTAATATAAGGAACATAATCTAAAGTTCGAAAGCTTTTAACCACACACACACACACACACATGTACACACTTTTTTCCCTTTTTTTTTACTTATTGTTTTTTCTATGCTTTGTGTGTGTATATGTACATGCATGTGTGTGTGTGTGTGTGTGTGTGTGTGTGTGTGTGTGTGTGTGTGTGTGCCCTCTCTTTTGCTCTCATCATTTTTATTTTTTCTCTCTTGCTCTCATAAATGTGTGTCCTCCCTCTTACTTTTATCATTTTTATTTCCTCTCCTTTCTTTTTCTTCCATCTCTCATCTTTCTCCATATGTGTGCACGTTGTGTATGCATTACATGTATATATTTATATGTGGATTTGTGTGTTTACATATAAGTATATGCAAATTTGTAAGTGTGTATTTTATAAATGTATAGTCATTGTGTGTGTGTGTGTGATTTCTACAATAGTGAAATTTCTCAAGTGGAAAGCTACTAGATAAACTCGATTGTCATCACCGATCTAGGATAGAACAACTTCAAGTGCAAAATCTGAGGTATCTATCTTCATGATATAGGGCTTCAATGGATCTACATGGATGAGAATAGGTGTTGAGATGAAAGATTGCTTTAGTCTTTGTTCAACTTGTTCAACTTTTTGATCCCTTTCAAACTTGTCCTTTCCAATTAGGTTGGTTAGAGAGGTAGCAATATCAAAGTAATCCTTGATAAAGATTTGCAAATCCCAAAAAAATTGAACATCTCACATAAATGAAGGAGTCTCCAAGTTTGTACATTCTTAGGGCCATAGAAATTTCTTTCTCAGAAATTACGTACCCAAAAACTCAACTTCAGTTAGATGGCAAAACACATTTTTTCAGCTTTACATACAAGTCTACTTCTCGCAATTTATTTAAGACTATTTTGACTTGATGCTTATGCTTCTCTTGATTCTTGGAAAAGATTAAGATATCATCCAAATAGATCACAATAAAGTCATCCAAGTATTCTTGAAAGATATTATTCATCATATGTTGGAAAACTAGAGCATTCGTGAGGCCAAATGGCATAACAACATATTCAAAATATCTTTACATTGTGAAAATTGCCATCTTTCATTCATCACCTTCCTTTATCTTGACAATATTGTAAGCTCCATGAAGATTTATCTTGGTGAAGACTTTGGCTTTCCCAAGTTGTTCAAGGAATTCTAGAATCAAGGGAAAAGGGCAGCAATTCTTGACAGTAATCTTATTGAGCCCTCTATAATCCACACACATATGGGGGGATCTATCTTTGTTCTTCATGAATAAAATTGGAGCACCCACCACTGCTAGAGATTTTAAATGGCATATGAATACATTAGCAAGATTCTCATCAATATGTTTCATGATCTCTATTAATTCATCTTGGGATAGCTTATAGATGGGGCTAGAAGGAGGTTAAGCTCTTTCTTGTAAATCTATTGCACAATCATAAGGTTGGTGTTTTGGTAGTGCATCCATATTCTTCTTTTCAAACACATCCTTGAACTATGCATATTGAGCTAGGAGTGTGTCTACGCTTTCATCCCTTGGCTTCTCCATTGGAATTGCATAGATAAAAAAGGATGGATTATTCTTTGCTTGACGCATGAACACCTTTGCCCCAATATATATTGGTCGAGAATTCTTCCTTTTATTATTTTTTACTAGCTTTGGTTCACCTTTCTAGACCTCCAGTTGACATCAAGGTTATGTAATTCTAGCCATGGTAGCCCAATAGGACTATTTGGGCAATGGATAAGGTTGAAGGCTATATTTGATACAAGAGTGTCTCCCAAAGTAAGAGGTTGATCGTCAATTACTTTTGCACATATTAGCTTTGTTTTCCTTAGAAATTGTATACCATGTTGACTTGCAAATTTCTTGTTTATGAAGCATGTTGTGGCTCTAGAGTCTAATAAAGCTTGCCTATCTATGTGTCTTCCATCCAAGTGAATCTTTATTAGTAAGATCTGCAGATAGAAAGAGACGTTCTTTTAGGTTTCTTATAGCTTTGTCCAACCATATGGTCTCTATATGAGGTTGGGTGGATATCAATGTTTCTCGACAATGATGGAGTAGTGGTGCCATGAATTCTCATACTTCCTTTGTTAGGACTATATTTAGCAGTGTTACAACTAGCTGCAATATATACATCATCCATTAATGTGCTGCCTTTGTTTTTCTTGGGCTATCAATGGCTTGATCCACGTCATATCAATTTGCATAGGCTCTACCTCAAATACTTGGTCTTTTTCCCCAGTTGGGTCTTGAGTTTCTTTATCCTACTTGAATTCAAGGCAACTCCTCGATGTCTTTCTTATCTTCTCTCAAATAGGCACTTGTCATAATCAATTCCTTGAGAGATAAATTTACTATCTGTATGCACCTAATATAGTGAGCAAAAGATATTTAACATAATCCTTCAATCCCCAACAAAATTAACTAATAGAATAATCATTGTGCTATGTTAAATCACATGTGAGTTGTTGAAATTTTGATGCATATACCGAGGCAAGTCTTGACCCTCGATGTAGATTTCTAATCTTTACTTTAGGTACTCTTACTCTATTTACTTTTTAAAATGTGGTAGAGAACTCTTGTATGAAGGCTTCAAAATTATATAGCAATGGGGATTCCTTCTCAAGCAAGGGGGCAAACCAAGAGAGAGCTATATCTGAGAGAATATTTCCTATGAGGCTGACCCAAGAAGCATCGAGGTTTTAACCTTGTGCCATCAAATTTCTCTAGAAGTTTGACCTTTGGTTCCTATCTTATGTTGTTCCGTGAAGGTTGTTAGTAGATAGTTGATGGATCTTTGGCTTGATGTAGACTTGTCTCTTGAATTTCTTGAAGTTGTCATTATAGGACTTGCACAGCTAGGCCTAAAGCTTGTGGTTGCTCTGCTTGTGGCCTTGCATTATTTTCTTGAAGCTCTTGGATTTGCTACTCGATGCTTTGTAAAGAAGCAACAATAGTTTCCATCATGACTAGGCAAGATCGTGGTAGGAGAGTCTTGCCAAACTGTTATGGACACATCAAGTGCTCTTCAAGAATCAAAGATTGCTCTCACAACTTATGAGAGAAGAAATTGAAAGAGAAATCGATTGAACTAGAACTTGATTATGAGATAACTTGATTACAGGGGAATGCTCACAAGAGCATGGCTTGATTACAAGACAAGACTGAACAAGATAACAACTAGAAGAGGACTTACCTCATAGAGAAACATTTGCTTGTGGGAGCTAGATGCACGAGGGTAGAGGGGTTTGAATGTGACCAGTGCATGTTTGCCACGTTAGTTTAAGGGATTTGTGTAAGGAAGATGGCAACTTTAACAGTAATCCAAAGACTAAGAACTATAAATTTCAAAGGTGCAATTGCCTTGATGCCAAGCTTGTGAAATGCAAGGCATGTGGCCACCTTGAAGCATGTGTGGTATGCCCATAATGCCACTGGGAGATTGGTATCCCAATCTTTCTTGTGATGCTCAACCATCTTTGCAAGAATTTTGCACATGGTCTTGTTTGTGGATTCGGTTAGACCATTCACTTTTTGGAGGTAATAAGGAGAGGATTTCTTATAAATTACCATGAAGAGGGACATCATACATTTGATGACCTCATGTACAAAGTGACTTCCTTGATCACTCACCGATTCTATTGGACAACCATAGTGGGTGAAGATATCTTTGAGGAGGCACTTAGCCACTACCATTGCTGAATTGTTGGGAAGTGCCCAAGCTTCTATCCACTTGGTACATATAATGTGTTGTAGTGAGGATATACTTGTTTTTGGTGCAAGATGTTGTAGGTTTGATGGGGCCAACAGATAGTCCCCATTTTTGAAAGGATTCTAGTAGTAAGATCAGGTGGAGGGGTAATTGATCCAAGGAAAGGGGCTCACCAAGTTGTTGGTAAGCATCACATTTCTTAACAAACTGGAAAACATCTCCATGCATAGTAGGCTACCATAGTCTTACTTGTTTGAATTTTCCAAATCGTAACATTAGCTATGAAACGGCCTCCGACAATACCATGATGAGCTTCTTCCATTATCGCATATTTCTCCATAGGGAGAATGACACATTGTAATACTCCAAATAGTGACTTGTGATAGAGCTAGCCCAAGATAGATTCAAAATGCCGATTGTGGAGAGCTAGTCATTTTTGTTGGTCCATTGGGAGGTGTTTCGAGACTTGACCTGAGTCTAGGAAGACTAGCATTTCTTCATACTACATCCAAGGAGGGTTGGGTAGTTTAGGATCTGGATTGTCAACTATTGCTGCAGAAAATAATTGGGCATCATGAAAATCATCATCCACTCCTAGAGAAGCTTCTCTAAACTCTATTCGAGAAAGGAAGTCTATAATTGCACATTGTGCTCCTAGTGGATGCACCAAGTCAATTTCCTGTAGTAAGAGGATCCATCTAGCCAATCTTCCAATGACATTCTCGTGCTTGACAAAGTATACCAAAGCAGAATGGTCCACATGAAAAGCAAAGTAATGGCCTAGTAAATGCCAAAATTTCTC
This sequence comes from Lygodium microphyllum, assembly GCF_053477565.2. Lineage (NCBI taxonomy): Eukaryota > Viridiplantae > Streptophyta > Polypodiopsida > Schizaeales > Lygodiaceae > Lygodium > Lygodium microphyllum. Next base: position 32,256,020 of record NC_141135.1, read on the forward strand.
AACTGAGTAGATCATACCAAGGCATTCTATTTCAGTTGTAGAATAATTTTTCTCAGTAGAGGATAGTCATCTGCTAGTGTGAAATATAGGCCGGAACTATCAAATTGATATCATGTTGCATAATTACACTACCTATTGCAATATCCAAGGCATCCAGAAAGACATGGAAAGGTTTTGTCCAATCTAGTGTGGGACCAAGATTGAGGCCTTCAATAATAGTAGCCAAAGACATTGGAATGCAAAGTCCACTGTCTTATTCCAAGTGAAGGCTTGCTTTAGGGATGCTAAGTCCAACCCCTTATTCAAAGTGAAGGCTGCTTTAGGGATGTGAGTCAAATGATTGAGAGGGATAGCCACATGGGCTAGGAGGCATAAATGCCATCCATGCTAATGGACTTGCCCAAGAAATTGTAGCATCATAATGGCTTAATTTGCAATTTCTGCACCAAAACTTGCCATATCTATGCCTTCAAGTAGTTGTAATTAGTGCCATCCAATTTGTCAATGTTAAAGATAGCACTATCACTTGATCCAGTAGGCCATCATGCCAACAAATGAAAGCATAGAATAAGAATACATGCTATTGTAAATGATTGCAAATCATCCCCAAATCATAGCCAACTCAAGGTCTAAATAGAGGAAAACACCAAAGTATAGGGCTTTTCACTAACTGCCTGCAACAATAAACTATCAAATCAAAGCATTTGTTCTGATAGATAATGCATAAACTTGCAATTATAGCACTACTACAATAAATGTAGTAGTATGAGAATCCAATTATGAGCAAAGCAAACAAAATACCAAGCTCCCCCTGCCAATAATATCTAGGGAAACAACTAGGATATACAAAAGCAACTAGCATTGAAGATGCATACAACCCATACTCAGATCTATCACAACCTCAATGTGTCAATAGACCATACATCTAGTAAGCATAAATATCATGCATTTAGTAGGTCTTAGGAGGAATAAAAGAGAATTTCCAAATGCATGATTGATGGAGCGAGGTTAACGAAGCTCAAAGAAATGTGTATACATAAATGATATCACATTGATAGAGATAAGTGTTGGACCTAAAGCACGAATCAAATCAGCCCACTAAAGAGTAACAATATCCAATAAGCATCAAGAGAGCATGCACACAACTCTATGAGTCCCATTATCTCAATGAAAGAAGCTCAACTACATAAAGCCCAAAGCTCTACTTGAATGCAAAATATCCAAATAGCTCAAGTGACTCCCATTGGAATAAAGCTAAATGCCAATTGAGCAAGACAAGCTCAATATATATAGATCAAATACATGACATCTGAGCATCCAAGATATATCAAGCATATAGCCAAGACCATAAAATCCAATAAAGTCTTCAAGCTTGTAAGCGAATGATCATTGTAGTAATTGACCAAAGCTCCAAGACATGTAACCATGCTCAAATGATATGAGCATCAATAGGCATAGGTGTGAGCTCAAATAGTAGGTAAAATGGATGTCTTTGTTTTATAATAGCATGGTGCCCTAATTATATAGCCACAAATAGAGGTTTGAAAGCTCAAGATCAGTTTCCAACGATGAATGCCAATGCTGGGAGGGTAGGGAAGTAATGCCTAATAATCATCGAGTGCCAAAGCAAGTAGTAGTGCTGCTATCAATGCCAAGGAGATGGCCTAAAGAAACATGTGCAAATTGAGTTGTCCATGTTGAGCAAGCTACTACTATTGCAGGCACATTGGAGCACTTATTACTAGTGCTCAATTAGTCCTTTTTGGAAAGATGTGGGCAAACTCAAACAAACCTGGAGCAAGCTAAGTTCAAATGGTTACCTCGAATGGAAGAAGCCATGGAAACCATTAAACCTTGAGCTATAGGTGTTGAATCTGGGTTGAAGTAATCAGTGATGAAGCTTCTCCAACCAATGCTCTAATACCAATTGAAGGGAGACACTTGAGTGGGAGTATGAGCAAGTGAAAGCAAGGGAGGTGCAAGCTATGTCAGATGTAGCAAGAGTGTAAGAGAGAGAGAGAGAGAGAGACTCAAGGTGTGGGAACTCCAACAGTCACAATGTGTGATCGGTCTTCCCTTATTCATTAGTCATTGAAAGAATAAAGAATGAAGTGATAGTGATAGGCGCCTGCCACACCTGTAGTGAAAGGTGTGCGGGTACTGCAAGTGTAGTGGATACATAGGCAATGTAGGCATAGGTGCCTTTATCCCCAACATGATTGACATATCATATTGCTAACCTTCACTAGTCAATAGAAGAATATTTTAGAGAATATTCCATACATTGTTAAGTTAGGGACGCTACATGTAAACCCTTGCAAGGGGGCTTGATGGACCCTTGGGACCCCTAGCTAGGGCCGACTTCCATGGTCCTTGAGGCCAAAAATAGGGAGATTTGATAACTCCTACACATACAACTCAATGCAATGTGCCTCGAGTTGCTATCAACTTAAATACATCTAACCCATAGGCTAAACTTGCATATGTCACATAGACCTCATTGCGGGGAATTAAGCATATCTAACACCATCCATAAAGATGCATTTCTTTCTACATCTTTTCTAAAAGGTTATGAATTACCCTTCTAGCTAGTGATCTGTTATAGTTTCATAACTCACATTTCATCATCATGTTAGATGTGCAAGCAAGGTAGTGCAAAATGATCTAAATATTAGAAAATGTGGTCAAACATGTTGATTGCAACAATGAGGTCAAAAGGAGATGATGAGCTGTGAAGGAGATGGACAATTATCTCCATTGTGGCAACTCCACCTTATGTATAGCAACTACAGGAATAGAAATATTGATAATTGACAAACCACACAAGCTTGGGTTAACTCTATAAATCTTTATCTTACATGCACTTGGAATCCCAAGTAGCTGCCAATAAAGGGAAGCATGCTAAGATATTGCTAATGTAGGTGTACAACCAAAAGCTTGGCATCATGCAAGTTCTTGTTTGTTTCAACTTTTCAAGGAGCTTGATCAAATTTCTTATAAATTCCATGATCAATTAGCTCCTTTCATGATATTTTTCATATTAAATTCCATGATAACTTCTTTCATCCGTCATTTTCCAAATAAGATGTGGCTAGAAGAAAGGTGTTCATTTTCTAATCATGAAAGTTCGTGCTTGTCTCCTCCTCATAGTCAACAAAAAGGTTGCAACATGTGACTATATTAGTGCGCCACCTACTAAGCTTAGGGAAGGAGCCTACTCTCAATTAATGGATTTTGTTGGGATCCAATAAGGAAGGCTCAAGTTTGCTAGTAATATTTTAAGTACTAGACATTAAACTACGCAAGTCACATGAACCTTTGCAATGAGGGTTCGAACCTTGGTTTGAAGAGAATTGTGTGATCTCTCTACCATTACCATTCATCACATATGGCACTCAGCTATTGAGACACACTTATTGTGTATGCATTTATGTAAGACTATTTCTTTTGCCCTTTCACCAATGAGCTTTATCCCAATTGGGTGACAATATGTGATTGTAGTTTGTAGAGTTAAAGCAACATAGAAGAGTCACACAAGTTGCAGATTAGAGACTAGAAGCTAAATGCATGCCATAGAGATATTATTGTCTTAGCATAAGACCAATCATTTCTTAATGTAATGCCAATTTATGGTAGTTTATTTGGTGCCCTCCTAGAATCCCATAGGAGTAGGGCTAGAAATCCACCAAGTTGTCCTATTATATTGACTTCACTTTCATAGTGCCCCATAGGAATAAGGCTAGAAATCCACTAGTTCATCTTGGGGGGATTCAATTCAATTTCTAACATACCATCAACACAAATGTCTATTGTCTACTCTAAAACATTGCTAATACATTGGATACTATTAAAAAAAACCCCAATGAAACTTTAGACAGTGCTAAATCACCAAAATCCATCAAAAGAAACCCTAATGCAAACTCAATTTAGTTGGTCATGAAATTGGATGATGGATGGTGTTTCTTAAATAAAGAACTAGTCACTTCATGCTTAGTTTCCTCCTAGTGCTTCGTGCTAGGGTTGGCACTACATGCTAGCTTTAAGTTTGGTGCTTCACAACAAATTTTGAAGAACCACGTTTTGCTCAATGTTTTGCACTGGTGTCATTAATAGTCAAAGCACTATGTGTCCTATGGCAGCTCACACCAATGTTAGGTCAATGCTTGGCATTAGTGTTAGTAACAGCCAAATCTTTGCATAGAAGCATAACATCTGTTTTAATAAATATATGCAACGTCATGCTTTTTACATGCAACATCAAGAAGCCTTTACATCATGTATACATTCACATACACATTAAGAGAATAACTGAGTGTGCCTCATGTTGCATCTTTAAATTGAGAACTTATATTTGACTTTTTAAGCTCCATCTAAATAACAATATAAAACTTAGATGTGTTTCTTACTTTTGTATAAGACCATGCATTAGAACATAGAACATGAGAAAAAGCACATAATCATAACACATCAATAAGACATAAAATGACAACTAAACATACAATAAGACATAAATCAAAGATAATAATAACATATGAAAAAATAAAAGATTGAAGAAAAGTTAGGTATATATGGTGAAAATTTAACACAATAGAAATATAACAATTATTATAATTGAAAAAAAGGATAATAATCAAAACACATGAGAGAGAGAGAGAGGAAAACATGAGAGATAAAAATAGGGCATATATAAGTAAACTATCAAACTAACCTTCAAAAAGAAAAATGTAAAACAATAATAAACATACAAACTAAAACATTAACATTAACAATAACCAAACTCATCAAGTCAAGTTAAATCCACCGCCAATGCTGATATTAAACATAACTCAACTAATTATATTAATTGAATTAAAAATTGAAGAATAATATTAAACATTGGCGAATAACTTACAAACTAATAAATGAAAAATAAGTTCTAAAATCACATTTAATTTATATCAAAATAGGGATGGAAAAGCACCTACTACAAAGATCGAGCTAATGAATGGACACAAAAGCAAACAAGTAGTAATTGCATTTAAAAAAATCACCAATCTAAGGTTAGAGAGTATAAAAGTATTTTATTAAAACAAAAAATAACATAAATAAATATTACTAACATAACACATTGTCTTTTTTATATTTATAAATTTTGAGAGAGAGAGAGAGAGAGAGAGAGAGAGAGAGAGAGAGAGAGAGAGAGAGAGAGAGAGAGAGAGAGAGAGAGAGAGAGAGAGAGAGAGAGAGAGAGAACATATACATTACTAGCATTATTGAAGGATAGGTTACTTAATAACATAAACAATAATAACATTGTATCATCCACAAAAGAAAGGAAAATACTAAAAGATAAAGTAACATTTAAAAATAAGTATAAAGAACTATTTATTATTATTAATGTCAACATCAACATAGACATTATTTTTAACAAATTTATAAAATAGAAGATTAGGTTTGTAATATTTGGTTAAAGTAAATAAATAAAAACATACAAAAACAATAACAAAATAAATAGTATTAATATACCACATCAAGTATATATCTGTGGCATGAGAGAGAGAGAAAGAGCTCTTAAAAAACATATACATTATAAGAGTCGAGTTGTGCCAGATGTAAGTGGGGGGAGGGAAGCCCTCCCCCTTCCTCCCTTCCCAAACTACCCAAGCTATCGCACCAAGGAGTCCATGGATAGAGTTCCACACATCATAAGACCTTGCTTGTTAAAAAACATATTTCTACTTTGCTCTTTTTCAATAACAATATCCTTGCAATCAACTTATGCAATAAGCATGGAAAGGGTTGATTAATAAACTTATGCAAATAGTTGATATAATTCATAAACAAATTTGATCTAGTGGCACTATAAATACATGATAACATTGTGTATGGTGACAACACAATTCTTTCTCTATATGTTAAAGACTTGTAATATATATGGATCTATAGAAATAAACAACTTATCTATGTGCACTAATGGCTAATCGAAGATGAATGAGAGTTGTAGAATGGAAATATTGAATATACACATATTACATATACGTGGATATGTAATATATAATACATTGAATATTAACTAATAATACAGAACTAACTATCAATACTAATAATTAGTTATTAATAACTAATAGTTATGTTAATAATAATAATAATAACAGTTGCATAAATAGTAGCCCTCCTCATGACTACTAATCGGAATTAAAACTGGGTATACTTGGACATGCACATTGAAAGATATATGTTGCCTCCCAAGCTACTTGTGTTGTCGCGGAGGTAATTGTATGAGCTTGTTGAAGGGAGTGAGCCCTAAAGTGTAAAAACACGGAGCAAAAGCAAAAGCTATGGTGGAATGAGCAAGAGCAAGAGAGAGAGAGACAGAGAGACACGAGATGTGGGAACTCCAATAGTCACAATGTGTGACTAGCCTTCCCTTTATTCAAATGTCACTGAAAAAATAAAGAATAAAGTAACAATGATGGGTGCCCACCACCTATGATGTATAGGCGTGCAGGTAACTAATACATAGTGCGGGTACTGTCGGTGTAACTAATACATGGGCAGCTAGGCATAGGCGCCTTTACCCCCAACAACCTCCCACTTAAAGGCGAATGTGCCCCTAGTGAGGAGAGAATAAGAAAAAAGTGACAAAGCACAAATATACATAAGTACAACATGATGAGGGAAGACATCATCTCATCCAACATCCATCAACTTCCTAAGGAAGGCAAAACGCTTTGTTGAGAGACTTCTAGTGAGCAGACCTGCAAGATTTTGGTCAATTGAGATCTTGACAAGATCTTAAGAAGCGTAATGGACTTGTCCTCAATGACCTCTTGAATAAAGTGGTAACACACCTCAATGTGCTTCATCTTCACATCATGGAAGACCAGATTCTTGGCCAACTAAATAGCACTCATAGAATCCAAATGTAGTGTAGGGACCACATCAATAATGCCAAGGTCTACCATGGCCCAACTAGAGATCCTCCTTTGCAAGCCTCAGTGGTGGCTGCAACATACTCCACCTTTGTAGTAGAGAGGGTCGTGCATTTCTGAACCCTAGATCGTGCATTTCTGAATCCTAGACATCCAAGAAACAACACCTCCAATAAAGGTGAAGACATAGCCATAGGTGGACTTCTACTATTTACATCTCCTGCATAATTGGAGTTTGTGTATCCCATGACTCTTGTGTGTCCTAGCCACCATAATAGATGCACATAGCTATTGTACTCTTCAGGTACCTCATCATATCTTTGATGGCATCCCAATGCCATCAACAAAGTGTAGTAATATAGTGTGTTGCAACTCCCATTGCAAATGCTATGTCAGGGCAAGTAGCTACCATGGCATACATAAGATTGCCCACTGTGGATGCATAAGGGATCTTAGCCATCTCGTCCTTCTACTCGTCAGACTATAGATAATCGGCTTGACTAACCTTCACATGAGAAGGTAAAGGATAGCCAATAGGTTTAACATCCTATAGAAGAAATCGTTGAATGACCTTTTGGATGTACTCCTTTTGTGACAAGTAAAGGAGCCCCTTAGAGTGATTGTGCGTAATGTGTATCCCATGTCCTTCATCTCAAAGCTATTCTTGAGCTAATCTTTCAAGGCATCCAACTCATCACATGAGCACTCTGAGCAATCAATATATCATCCACATAGAGGATCAAAATCATAAGACTGCCATCACAAGCCTTATTTGTGTATAAACACGGATCCATATCATTGTGGAAATATCCCTATGAATGTATAAAAGCATCAAACATATGGTATTGTTCCCTATGTGCTTGCTTAAGACCATAAATGCTCTTTCTCAATCTGCATACTATGTGGTCCCTGCCAAGTTTTGTAAAGCCCTTAGGTTACTCCATGTAAATCTCATTATGCAAGTCCTCAAAGAAAAGCCATCTTGACATCCATCTGATAAAGATCCAAGTGAAGTTGAGAAACCAAAGCCAGTACCAAATGTAGGGTAGTCATCTTCACAATAGGAGAAAAGACTTCATCAAAGTCCACACCATGCTCTTGCTTGAAACCCTTAGCAACCAATCTGGCCTTGTATCCTAGCTTGGGGCATCCAGGGGTACTTTCAACTTGTACATCCACTTGCATAGCAAAGCACACTTGCTACTAGACAAAGGAAACAAATCCCACGTATGATTTTTTTGCAATGAGTCATACTCTAACTACATGGCCCTCTCCCAAGAGTGACTACCACCTCTACACATGGCCTCATCATAAGTAAGAGATTCACCAATATCTGTCACCATAACATAATCCATACAGGGTGCAACTTGTGTGGATTGTCTTCTATCTCTAGTAGATTACCTTAAAACAGGTTGGGGGGACCTGAACATTCTATGGAGCATCAGGGATTTGGGCCACTAGAGCATCAACCCGCTACTACAGGATGTTTAGTTGGCTATACAGTAGTAGGAGGCTCCTCCTAAAATATCATCTTTGCATGCTTCAACAACGTGCTCAGGTTGCTTAAACATTTTCTTCCATGGAAAACAACATCATGGTTGTGGATAACCTTCTGAGCATGCGGATCCTAGAGGCAATAGCCCATCTCATCGAAGCTCCATAACCAAGAAAGATGTATTTCCTAGACTTAGGATCGAGCTTATTACGCTTGTCCTTATTGGGAATGTGAAAGAAAGCCTCATAACCAAAGATACATAAATGAGCGTATGAGGGAGGTTTTTTAGACCATACCTCCTTTACAACTTGATAGTCAAGAGCAATACATGGGGACCAATTTATCAAGTGTATGGCAGTAGTAATTGCCTCAATCCAAAAATACCGTGGTAAGCTTGCCTAGCTAAGCATATTGCAAACTCACTCTTGGATTGTTCTATTCATGCACTCAGCCATACCATTTTGGGGTGGGGCACATGGAGCACTCAGCTAACGCTTAATACCCCTCTTGTCACAAAACTGCTCAAAGGCTTTAGAGACATACTCACCTCCATTATCTGACCTTAGGCATTTTAGTCTATACCCAGATTGATTCTCAACCACCCAAATCAAGCCAATACTGAAACATAGCCAAGACTTCTGATTTCTGCATAATAGGATATACCTAGACCTTATGCGTATAGTCATCAATAAAGGTAATGGAATATATTGTGCCACCTAATGATTTGTAGGGCATGGGACCATATACATCCAAATGAACAAGAGCCAATGGCTTAGCCATGTGTGTCATACTAAACATTTTATGCACATTACATATCTACTTGCCATATAAATAATGATCATAAGATTCAAAGCACTTATAGTCAAGGGGAGGAGGATACTGCAAACGGGTAAAACATTTTCATCCCTATCAAGGATATATGACAAAGGTGATGATGCCAAAGAGATACATGTGAAATTGCATCCATTTCCAAAACATGGTCAATTGACCTAGATATAAGAAAGGGGTAGAGAGTATTGGACTTAGCACTATGTGCAATGATAAGATTCCCATGGGTAATCTTTTACGAGGAATCATCAAAAGAAACTACATAACCTGCATCATCCAAAGTGCTAGTAAAGATAAGGCTCTTTGTGAGAGCTGGTACATGATGTATATTATAAAGAGTAAACATGCAATGTGGACCAAAATACAAGTGGACATCACCAATACCAACTATCTCTAGTGCCACATCATTATCCAAATGGACAGACCTAGTCAAACTGCGATAGGAGTAGAGCTACTCTCTATGAGGGGTCACATGAAAGAAAGCCCCTAAATCTATCAACCAACACTAATTATACCTTGACAAAGCATTAGTTAGCTGTGAAGTATCAAGAGAATAAGCTGTAAGTATGAAATCATCATCAGAATCAGTATGCATGACATTAATCTCTTCAGTTTTAATGCCTGACTTGTTAAGGACAATGCTGCTATCATCATTTTTGTCCTGTACTTTACCTTTGCTTTGTTCCTTGTGCTTGTTCTCATGTATTTGATGGCACTATGACCGAATATGCCCTACTTTCCCACAATATTGACAAGTCAAGGAGGACTTATATCCATGGGGCTTATTGCAAGACTGTCCACGTGACTGAGAACGAGACTGCTAAGAGTCTCTCCCACAACGGTCATTATTGCGTCTACCATTATTACCTCTAATTGCCAAAGCATGAGATGTGCAGGAAGCACCGACATTCTTTATGTTCACCTCTTCATTCAAGATTACACTGGTCTTAGCTTCCAAGAAAACCTTATGTAAAGACAAACAAGGTTTCTAATTATATTGTAGAGTGAATGAAGTGTACATTGCGAGGTGCAACTAGAAGCCAAAATTGAAGCCAAAAATAAAGCATATGTAGTAAAAATGAAGAGGTATCAAAGTTTTCTAAGCCAAAGTAGATGGTCCAAAACACATTGGAAGTGTCAATTCATCAATCAGAATTTGCTAGATGGCCATTTAAAGAGGTGTAACTTTAAGTTAAAAAGTAGCTACCTGATCCAGAGATAAAAATAGATTTAGAAGGCCAATTCAATAAAAAATGATGCTAGGAATGCAATAGCCCATCAGTAAGCATGTTTATACACATGGTAGTAGAAAATGTATCCCATAATTCAGACTACGTAACCAAGAGGAACAAAGGGGAGATTGCCCTTGAATTCAATTCCCTGCGAAGAAAAATGGCTGAGAATAGAATGAAACTCATTTAAGTGGGTTGACATGGAAGTGTGGCTTCATGCAAAGGTCCATAAGTTGCTTCAGCTATACTAGTGCATTAGAGAAGCGAGGGTTTGCTTGTCATAGACAAGTCAATGCAAAGAACTGTCAAATGGAAGTGACTGCCCTCATGAAATTTGTCAAAAGCTGCAATTACAGCTTGTTGCAAATGAGGTACAATAGAAAGAAAACCAAGCCAAATCAAGACTATCATTGACAAAACATAAACTACAACTGCTAGGTGATATATTGCACCATGCGGGGTATGTGACAAACTTTGGCAACCAGCATATATAGGACAAGCACCCAATGCTGTCGATTGCAATCTGTTAGTATAGAATACATCAACTGGCATAATGGTCATGCATCTAACAAGTCTTAGGGCAATGAAAGAGACCAACCAAAAGCACATATGACATAGCAAAATCTCAAATAAAGAGCCAATACACGTATATGCATAACTGAGAATGACCTAATAGAGATCGATGCTAGTCCAAGATAAGTGTAAACTTAGGTCAACCCTCAAGGCATAAACTATAGACATATAGCATGTAAAGAGAGCATGTACATAAAGCGAATATCCCACTGTGTCAAAATCAAGCTCAACTACATAACCACAAGTTCCATGTAACATCAAAGTCAATGAAGCGGCTCCCATGAGAATAAAAAGTCAAATTCCAAATGATCAAACAAAGCTCAAAACATCACGGGGAAGGCATCCATACATCCAAGATCATGTAGCATGTGATAGGAGCATAGACCTTAGGGTAACCTCAAGCTCGTAGGTGTAAGAAATGTAGCATTAAAACATAACCCACATAGTAAGTGTGACAGCCCCCATGGCATCCAAGGCAATGTATTCTGGCCCCAAAAGTACAAATGTAGCCCAAATATGATGCTCAAAACTTTGCCATAGCATAGTCAAACATGTGGCATCAATGGCATCCAATGTTATCCCCAAATGGCATCAGTGCTTCAATACATAGAGCTACCCAAGTAAGTGATAGGCTGGAAGCAATGACTAGCAGTAGAAATCTCTACATAAACTGACATATGTTAGCCCAACATGAAGCTTAAAGTATGTCCAAGCCTTGTCATAACATCCAACATCATAGCCATGTCCACAATAAGCATCAATGAAGCTCGTGACATGAATTAATGGCTATCCTTGTGAAACCATCATGTTGCCTTGTTTGTAGCAGTGATATCTCTGTAAGACAGAGCCAAATGTGGGCTCAGATCAGTTCCAAAAGCATGTCAAAACATTACCATAACATCCTATCATTATCATTAAGGCAAGTGTGTATGGGTAGCAATGACATCATTATATGAGCTCCAAACACGAAGAAAGATACTGCCCCTGATAGGTTTCAACAAGGTAACTACTATATGTATGGGTAGCAATGGCATCATTATATGAGCTCCAAACACGGAGAAAGATAATGCCCCTGATAGGTTTCAACAAGATAACTACTATATACAACAATGAACTGAAATGCAGGAGCTCAAAGTTAATGCAATGTTGGAAGCCGAATACTCAATGCCCAAGAGTACTCACCAATGCTAGAAGCTTTCACAAGCTATAAGTAATGAGCGGGAGCTGCAAGCGATAATCAGGAGGATTAGTTGAATAGTAGCACAAATGTGTTAGCTCATGTTGACTAAAGCAAGTCATGGCATATGTTGAAGAGTAGGGAGGGCATAAGCGAGTGCCAATGTGGACTCTAAACAAGCCTTGGATTGAAGACAAAGAGTTCAAGCAGCCCAAATGTCAACCAAAGTAATTGAAGAATGCTCTTGTGCTATCCAATGATCCGACGCCAACAACTTGGGAATACGTTGAGTTGCTGCTATGCTTGATGATCACAAGGATGCTCAAGAAGGCTTCAAAGTAGCCTCAACAATGACCTGAAGCAATGCCAAACAAGTCCGAGAGTGGGAGGGTAAACACATACTGTATTGGATTGAAGTCATGGCTACCATGAAATCTTTGCTGTAGGTATTCAAATGTGACCTGAGTGGGTTGAGCTTCACAATTTGGCTCTAAGAACAATTGAAGGGAGTGAGCCCTGAATTGGAAGCACAGAGCGAAAGCAAGAGCTTTGGTGGAAGGAGCAGGAGCAACAAGAGAGAGAGAGACAATATGTGGGAACTCCAACAGTCACAATGTGTGATCGGCCTTCTCTTTATTTAAATGTCACTGAAAGAATAAAGAGTAAAGTGATAGTGATGGGTGTCCGCCACCTGTAGTATATAGATGTGCGGGTAACTAATACTTTATGTGGGTATTGTTAGTGTAATTAATACACGAGCGGCTAGGCATAGATGCCTTTATCCCCAACACTTATCGGACCATACAATCTTTACGGCCATTGGACCACCATAGCATATAGGAGCTAGGTAACAAAATGACACTCCCATTGAGGCACTAACACTGAGCCACCACTAAGGACCACGACAGTGGGCCACCCGTTACAAAGAAGTAGTGATCAAACCTGCATCAAGGCATCATCTTGCCCTACAAGTGGCTCATGAGTGTGGGAGGTGCCTTTCACAGGTTGGGTGGGTGCACCTTTCATAGGTCATTAGGGTTAGGTGACAGAAGGGGTACTAGCAACGAGAGAGAGAGAGAGAGAGAGAGAGAGAGAGAGAGAGAGAGAGAGAGAGAGAGAGAGAGAGAGAGAGAGAGAGAGAGAGAGAGAGAGAGAGAGAGAGAGAGAGAGAGTACTTGGAATCACCAACTTATATGGTGTGATGGCAATGTGCGGTAGACGATCGAGGTGTATGGGGGGGATGATTGGAACATGCATGCATGTAGGATACGATTGGGGGTGCGCGGGCATAAGTGAAAGAGAACCGAGGTTTTCGGGGGTGTGCCGATAATATATAGAATAGATGTGCTAAATTTTTATTGTAAGATACCAAGAAACCCCTTATGGGTTCCTTACAAGTGAGGCAAATGGTCGAGCCTTCCTTAGGATGATGGAGGGTGTTGCCAAGAGCTGTGAGTCGCACCCAGGCCATGAGGGTGAAGGGTGTGGTGGCATACCCCACTCGCCTGGTGGTTGCACTAGGTAGGTTGAGGACATGTCTAGCTTGAGGAAAACGATTCAAATTGGATCGATGAACGAATCAACATCGAGTAGTATGAGAGATTTTAAATGCATGCAATCAAGCCGACCAAAGGAAACACTTAATGCTCCTAGCATTGAGTTAACACCCGCAATTTGGTGAGTGCTTGTGGGGGACTTCCAAGGGTCAAAGTGACCCCATTGCCGTGCTACTTGTTGGTGCGACAATGTGGGTAGTGGGGGGTTTGACTCCCCCCACTACCATCAGGTGCGACCCGGCTCTAAGGCTGCATAGAGTAAAGGTGGTACGTGGGAAGAGACGACTAAAGAAGCGAAACTTGAAAGGAGTGAAGCGGCGAACCGGTTGGTGGGCGGGCGCAGCCTATTAGCGGCAGAGAGGGTGCGACTGTCTCTCTCTCACTCTCACTCTCGCTTCCTCTTGCTGAGACGCAACCTATTATCGCACACAGACAGGCACAGAGAGAGAGAGAGAGAGAGAGAGAGAGAGAGAGAGAGAGTATGGCCAAACCAAAGACCCCAGCTAATCCCAGGTGATACATCAGGCAACCGTCCTCTTGTGATACAACCTGCATTTTCTTATTCTGAATTTCTGTTATGCATCCATTTATGCAGCCCCATTTTGTGTTTTTTGCCCTCACAATCCGCCATTGATGTCCTGCAGAGAGCCTAAGCAGAAGAAGCCACGCCTTTCGGCTGTGAAGAAGGAACCTAAGGAGAAGAGGCCACGCCTCCCGGCTGTGAAGAAGGAGGCAAAGGCCAAAGGCCAGAAACGCCAGAAAAGCCCGAAGGATCCCAACAGGCCTAAAAGACCACTCTCTGCTTACTTCCTGTTTATGTAAGGCTGAACACTTAAATCGTTACCAAAAAAACCCATCAGAACTGACTCTGTAGATGTTTCTCATAATTCATTAGAGCCATATCCTCCATCTATATTGCTATGCATCTGGAATTCTAATCGTGGCCAACAAGACGTATCAGAACTGACTCTAGATGTTTCGTACAATTCATTGGAGCCAGAACCTCCATATGCGATGTAATGTATCTAGATCGCTCCCAACTGCGTCACCCATCAGCCATCATCACTTCCAATCATCAGCAGTCTCTGTGGGATCCCACGGAGCATGGTTGTCCATGGCTGTATCCATTAATTGCATGTCTGCATCCTGTTAACATGGCTGCATTCCCATATCCTGCGTCCTGTTACATAAGCCATATAGCCATGGCCATGCTAACAAATCAGGTTTTCTAAACAGCCAGTAGCCATTGCCATACTAACAATCCTTCGTCCTGTTGAACATAGCCACAGTGCCATATCTTGCATCAGCTATTTTTTTCCCAGCTCTCTCCTGATTACACACATGATACAACCCAGCTATGGGTCGACCATACAAGCACGCCAGCATCTGAAAAGCCTCATTGCCTTCTTCCATGCTTGTACTGAGCCCTTGTGTGTTTTGTGTATTGGCCCCTTCCTGTTTCCTTTCTTTGTTGTTGTTTCCCCTTCTCTGACTGCAGGGAAGACTTTAGAGAGGCCTTCAAACAAGATAACCCTACTGCTAAGGGTACAGTAACAGCAGTAAGTCTTCATTTTTATCCCCTGGCCGTTCTTTACTAAGAAACCATCCTTGAGTAGTACACCACTTTAGCAACTCTTTTCTTTTCTTGCTATTCTCAGGTGTCTGCTGCTGGAGGTGCTAGATGGAGATCTATGAACGAACAGGTTTGGGAATTTCATAAGGACATAAACTTTAGATGCTGCTCAATGGAATATAGTGAATTGCATAAGAACATAAACTTTAAGAGAGACTGCTCAATGGAATATAGTCAATTGCTGCTTCTGATAAGACAGGAGCATCTTATTCATTTCTTGTGTGTTTTGCCTCAGGAGAAAGCTCCTTATGCGGCAAGATATAAAACACTTAAGGAAGGCTATGACAGGGCTATGGCTGCCTACAACCACTCAAAGGTTAGGATCATGCATGAAGGGAGTTGGTCACATATCTGTGGTAATTTGGCTTAGTGACATTCGAATTGAAAACATCACTTCTGTATGCAAATGTGATTTCTTATAACTTCTAGTTTAGTCCCACACGTGCTCATATGGATGTATAAATACCATTAGCTAGCTCCATCAGCGTTATTTCAGGTGTTAATGCAGCAGCTCTATATGCCACATGTGCCCCCCACAATTCCATCAATCAGTTCTATGAACTCTAATCTACGTGTCCTCTCGGCATGCAGAGATTCTCAAAACTCCCATTCTTTCCCATTTGTCATTACGCACACATAGAAATCATAATGATAAACCCTCAATGCATGTGCACTCTGTATGCAAGTACGAAATCTCTCCTCATGATTGGTGTTGATTGTAGAAATGCCATGGGGTAAGTTTCTTATGAATCCTAATTTGAGGTATTGGGTTGTGGCAGAAGAGTGGAGGAGGTTCTCCGAAGCATCATGAGCACATTGGGAGCTCTGCGCGCAGCCGCAGCGACAGCCCCTCGGCGTCTCTGGTAGTGCACCTTGGAAGCCCCTCGCGCAGCCCCAGTGGGAGCCCCTCGCGCAGCCCCAGCAGGAGCCCAACGGCATCGCAGCGCAGCAGTAGCAGGTCTCGCAGCCCGTCTCCGTCGACGGGCCACAGCCCATCATCATCCCCTCACCACCATGCCCATGATCACGATCAACACCACCACCACCACCACCATAGCCCACACAGCAGCCACGGGTCCCCCCCCCATGATCACCACCACCATAGCCCCCACCACAGCAGCCACAGATCTCCCTCTCCCCACCATTCAGCTTCTTCCCACAGCCCTGCTATGGACTATGAGGCTGAATCCCAAGACCCTCATGCCGCCGACTACCCGTCCATGTTTTAACTAAAAATATTACACTTCCCTCCTCTCACAGGCTTTTCCTCACAGTCATCCTGATGCAGCACACAACCAGACTTGGAAAGGAACATTCTGCGCTCCATAACCTATAAATCTAGCCAGTTAAAAACTTTTTCAATTAACCTTTGAAAATGCAAACATGTTCATCATGAAAGTTACATACTCTGTTGACTTAAAAATGTTGAGGTAATAAGGAAAACGGCAACGGACAGAGATACGCATATCAATGATTGCAAAAAGAACACTCAAGAGTGCTCACTGCTCAATATTGAAAGGATTGTGCAACCAAGGAAGAAAACAATCTTTACTAGTTGCCAGCTGATTCCCAGCTCTTTTAAGGATTATCCAGAGCATCATGAAATCAAACATCTTCTATAGCATTATATAAGAAGCACATGAAAGGTTCATTTGGCCTTTTGATAACTTTTAAAAGTTGTATGGAAAAGCACATTTAAAAATAATTGTGGTAACCTTTACTTCAAAATACCAAAATATGTGACTAGGAATCTCCAATAATGTGCTAAGGTTACTTCAAAATACC
This sequence comes from Lygodium microphyllum, assembly GCF_053477565.2. Lineage (NCBI taxonomy): Eukaryota > Viridiplantae > Streptophyta > Polypodiopsida > Schizaeales > Lygodiaceae > Lygodium > Lygodium microphyllum. The sequence goes on from NC_141135.1 coordinate 32,273,210, forward strand.
AAAATATGTGACTAGGAATCTCCAATAATGTGCTTAAAATTCAGATTGAACAAGGAGGTTGCACACCATGTTTTCAGGCATATAGAGTCTCCCTTAGAGCCCTTATAAAGTAAGACTTATTCTTAGGTGTCTCTAATTATTATGTAGAGTAAAAATTTGGAGAACATAAAGTTAGAAAATTTAAGATCTAACCTTTGCACGTGTAAAGAATTCGAAACAAAATAAAGTTATTAAAGTTTGATACCTTAGATCATTAATAAACAAGAATGCATATGTATGCATGATGGAGCATCACCTTAGATTGGTATATATATATATATATATATATCTCGTGCCGATTTACACATAAGAGAACTAGGCAAAGAAAAAGAAAATAAAACTTGCAAAGTGCAAGTTAGTTAGGGTGGATTTAGACTACGCAAACAACTATGTTTAAAAAAAAGATGCATGTCTGTCTTATTTTGACGTGGTGAGAGTCAATACGATGTGATGGGATCATAAATGTCTTTGTAAGTGTGTCTATCACATGCTTTGCACGTCCAAACCCAACATGGTGGACACCTCAAGACTATCTCGCATGGGTATTCAATGAAGGGGAGAGTTGGGATCCACGATTGAAAAGGCACCACGCGTATCAAAGAGATCTAGGGCATTGAAACGGACGTCTGTGCACTTTATTGGTGCGGCCAAAGTAAACTAGGCCAAAACAGTAAACTAGGCCCGAAAAGTAAACTAGGCCAAAAAATCGGGCGTTGACGAATTTGACGAATAACTCCTCGAACTGCCCACTGACGATTTCAACGCTTCAGCCCACAATCGTCCTTCCTACTTGTGCCGTTCTTCCTCCCACAGGGCATTCCTTACAGATTGTCATTCTTCCTCTAATCCTGTAATCCTTGCTTGTGCCATTCTTCCTCCCATAGGGCATTCCTTACAGATTGTCATTCCCTTCCCCTCAATAGCCTCATCGTCAGTTACCAACACATGGACTGCTGGGTTGCATCAAGTCTTGTGAATGGAGCGATAATCAGCTGTTGGTCATACTTGGATGCTTGATCAAGTCGTCACAAGTTACAGTTGCATCGGTTTCAATAGAACCTATTTTCGAGGCTGTATATTGCGCATCACAGAGTGGACTCTAGTTCCGAAACAAGTCATCACAAGTTACAGTTGCATCGGTTTCAATAGAACCTATTTTTGAGGCTGTATATTGCGCATCACAGAGTGGACTCAAATTTGGAAACATACATCAATCTGCATAATCGGTACGTCTCTCCACTTGGGCTACAAATCTAAATGCAATCAATAATATTTTCTTCTTGTTTGTCATCGAATGTACGTATTGATTGGAGTTTCTTTCTGTGCTTGACTTTAAGCTCCTGGTTTCTCATGTCGAATGCACGCATCGATTGGAGTTTCTTTCTGGGGTATGTTCCTAGCAAATCATAACTGGAGGGATGGATTACCCTTTTGCATTGTGTATGCATCAAAGCTTTGTTTGATTAGTAGGATTTTTGTAACGTCTAAATGTTACCTCTACCTATGAACAACAAAGAGTGATTTTTTATGAGACTGTCTAGTGATGATGATGTTGCAAGTTGTAGTACGTTGACGACATGGAAGAGTTTTCAACCTCCTGCTTGTATTGTAGTCAGCTTGTTCTGTAATGGAAATCTTTCATGCTTGTCATGCGATCATGCTCGATAAAGTACTTGTTGTGGCCATGCTGTGATCATGGTATACTCATGCCATGATCATGCCATACCGTTTTTTAATCTGTTTAAGGGATTAAACCATACCATCTAGCCATAGTATGAGTTGTCTAAAAATCTTGTGCAATTTACTGAAATAGTGCTTGGCAGTTGTGACCTTGGCTGTGGTAATGTACTTACAGTTTTACATGAAGAGCTCGAAGATGCTTATGCGGTCTATGTCTCCTGACTATGCTCTCTGGTTGATCATGCTTCATGAACAGTTTGGGTTGATGTTGGAGCCTAGTCCTTGTGGCTTTTCCCGTCCTGGTTGCAGCCTGTGCCTATTCTTGACAGCTTATGCCCTATGTCACTGCTTGATTATGGGCCTTCTTCATGGCAGGATCTTATGTCTTGGATGGGTGCTATGTACTTGGTTGCCTTATGATGGATTCATGCCCAGCTACTTTGGAGTGTGACATCACTATGTAGTTATGGGTCCTGGATGCCTTTTGGATTGTGCCACTTGGACCTTGGATATGCTCAGGCATTATGCCTATCTGGACTTGGACCTTGGGATGTCTTGGATGTATTGTAGCAGTTGCTCCCTTGGCATCTTACCTTTCCCGTCCAGTGGGAGCTATATCTTGGCACACCTGGCTTGGATTGCAAATTGATTTTATGGGCTTTATGGTTTGGTTGCAGATGAGCTTCGATGATGAGACCGTGGGCTTCCATCCCTCATCTATGCTTTTGTTGTCTTTGACATATGGATGCTTGTATAACTTTGGCACTTGGTAGGATATTTGGACACCGCCCATGCATTGTTTATTACTTATGTCTCCTTGCTCGGTTGCCTACACTTGGTTATGTTGTAGTTGTGCTTACCTTACACGCTTATGCATTCCTATTGAGGGCTATGACTTGGATGATGTGGCAGTTTATTACCTACAGTTGGTGTGCAGCACCCCGCCTTGGTTGTTTTCCAGGCCTTCCTGGACTTGGTTAGCTGACCAAGAGAGGACTTACAAAAGAACATTTTGATGGTGGTAGATGCAGGTTGGTTGGAGAGTGGATGTCTATCTAAAATGTGACTCACTAGCAAAAGCATGGCAGACTGCAAGTTCGAGATGTGGTCTTGTGAAATGCAGTCATTGCAGGATATACTGAACAAGGGAATGATACAAAAGCATGGAACTACTTACAACAAATGCAACTTGAAGGTGTGCTTGCAGATGGTGTTTGCTGAACATGGCTTTGATTTCAAGATATGCTGACCATGGCTTTGATTTGGAAACAAATCAAGAAGACGTTATGGTAGATATGTAATGCTAGTGGAGACAAATCAAGAAGATGCTTCTGCATACTTGTTTGCCGATGACAGACATGTATGCATGTGCTAGCAGGTGGCTAGATGCAAACAGCTCTGACTTGTTTTTTAGCATTTTTGCCTATATATAGACAGCCCCTTTGTACAGTGCAGTCAGTTCTCAATTTCAGTTTTCCTCGCTTTTTCCTTTATGTTGTGCTCTTACTATTAGGTCTTTGCATCCTTGTTTCCATCATGGTATCATAGCTTACCAAAAGGTGAACTATCACTATTTGTGGGAGTGGAGTGTTGCATTCCAGACCTGTGTTTTTTGTGACAGAAGTCTTCTATGCTAGTCTTGTTTGCTTCTATAGTAGCTTTCAGCACTTCCCAAGTGTGTGGCTCCTTTTCATGGCAGTAAATTGTAGTATTTTTGAAGCCTACAGTCTTTCCTAGTTTGTGGTAGTCCCTTTCAAGGTGTTTGACAACCACCCATCCCATTTGAGGTTAACTTAGAGCAATCCAACACAAATGACTGCTATAGCAGTCAAGCAGCATTCTCTTTCTATATGGCTGCTTCTCTTCTTACCATCTTCTCTCACATGTAAGGTTCACTGCAGCATTCAATTATCCCCTTTTTGCTGAGTTCATTGAGTTCATTAAGCTGACAATGCTAATATGGTTGACACCAGCATCCAATCAAGGGACTTGGTACGAATGTGATTCTAGTCCAGACTAAAACATGCTAAGTGCATAGGTGGCTATGTCAGATATGAGTACGCATGATGGCATGCCTTCTCGACCGTGCTGGACTGTTTTGTCATACCAATGTGAGAAGCAAGCACTTGAAAATTTTGATGTTATATGATTGTTTGGAAAGAATATTCAAGAAATAGGCACCAAATTAATCTCTCTCTCCCTCCCTCTCTATGTTTCTGTCTCTGTCTCTCCAGCTTTTGTAACTAAACAGGTTCTCTCCCTCCCGCTCCCCCTGGCTCCCACAAGAGACTACCCTAACCATAATTACAATAGTTTGACCAACACCAAATTACATCAATGGAATACAAACTATTAACGAGATGATTTGCATAAAACCACGAATCATTAACAAGATGTTGCATATAGGATCTGATCACCAAAATCAGAAGAAACTGCCTAGACAGCAGGAACAAGAATAGATTAAGCACATCAAATTGATACAAAATTTGTCTTTTTGGTAAGATAATAGTCATGGCTATACATTAGCTATCAATAGCAATCGGTATTTGGATGTAGTAATGTTTTCCAACACATGGCCATTTGAAAAAGGCAAAGTAAGGTGTTGCTCATCATCTAGACTTGCTCCCATGGCAGAAGAGGTGATTGTGCATGGGAAGGTGTGTTCATCATCGACTAATTGCACAACCCTCCCAATGAGTTGGGCATGAGAACAATCAGGGGTGTGCCTTCGGGATAGTGAAAGTAAGGCATGGCATGTGTGGCAAGCCAATGTAACTGAAGGGTCCAACAACAATGTCTTGCTGCAGCAATGAGGGCAATAAATATGATGCCTATTTGGAAACCGCACACGACTTCTCCCTCTTTGGTGCTTGCGTCTCAAAGCACCGGTCACACGTGCATGCTTGTGAGGTTGGCATAATGTGTCATTGATATCTTGTGCACTTGTATCTGTTGCTTTCTTTCCATGCCCTAGTCTTGTTTGTGTGACATTTGCCTGTACTTGCCCTATGCCCCCTCTAATGGGCATGTCAATTTCTTTTGGAGCCATTTGATTCAAAATATTATCTCTTGATACTTGCAGTTGTCAAAGGGTTGCCTCCTTCACTTCTCTTGTACATGTTGGAAGGCCATCTTCAATCTTTCTAAGTATCCTATTCAATTCGGCAATGCAAGTACTTATGTCCCCATCAATACAATCCTCTTGACATGGATCAATTGGATCATTACACTCCAACATAACATTGTCCTTTTGCATTATAGGCGCACCTTCCAAGGCATGCACATTGTCTATGATGGGTAAAATGGAGTGAAGCTGTGGAAAGTACTCTTTCAGTATAAGGCGAATGCCATATAAATGCTTGCACTCTGAAGACCAATCTGGGCATTCGCAGTAGTTGGATTGCAAACTCACATTGTACCATTGAGAGGGAGTAGAAGTGCTTTGTATTTTGAATAACATTGAAAGCTCGTTCATGGCTTGAAGAGTTGATTGGTCTTTCTTATACTTTTGTAATATCATCTCCCCTGCAGCCAATCTAGATGTGTGGCTCTTGCTTGTACCATACATACTAAAACGAGCCGAGTCCACTACAAAAGGAAAACTTGAAAAATTTAATTGCACGGTCGTTGAACAGTAAAAAAGAGGAATAAGTGGGGATCAACATTTACCTATTTCTTGCTTTTGTTTGAAAAATTCAAGTAACGTTCCTCCCATACGAGTCCCTGTATGAGAGTCCCCCACAAGGGCACGAAGCAAGTCTAAAATGGACCTATTTATTCTTGCATCCAAGAGAGTATATTTGACATATTGCCACATCCTCTCAACCAAATTTGTTGTATCCACATTTCCATGTTGGAAGAGATGACCAAACCTAGGCCATCTTCTTCGCCATATGCAAGTCTTTGCACACCATCCATTGGACACGTAGCATTGCACATTCAAATGGGAGGAGAATTGTTGCAATAACCCTTGATATTTCACATCAAATTCCACCTCTGTATAAGCATGCATCAAACTTGTCATTGAGCTATATATAACATCTCTCATGCCTTCTGGAACCTATACAAGCATGCCATAACAAAGATATCATTGCCTCATTATGAGAGAGATCAATTCCATACCAAAAACAAAACTTGCATGATATTAAAATCACAAAGTCATACCAGTGGAAGTAAGTTCTCCACCCATGCTTTTTTGACATGAAACCAACATAAGAGAACATGGCAAGAAGTTTGCACTTGGCATCCTTGTTGATCTTTCTCGAAGCAATGTGGATTTTCACTAATGAACACTATCTTTAGTGTTAGTTCCAAAGCCAGTCTCTCTTGACTTGTGCCAGGGTCATTTGTACATAACATAAGCCAAATAGGAATCCCATTACAATGTTGGTTTGGTAAAACTGTGGCATACAATGGAAGGCCAAATATATTAGTTTTGAAAGTGCTATCAAGCGCCCATGCATTATTTGGGGAGAAGCGAACTGCCATTTTTAACATCCATTTATCTTGAATGATGAGAATGAATGGCCTATCCTTTTCATCTGATACGTTTGGAGTATAAGGTTGTACATACAACACCTGCACAAATGCGTATGCAAGTATCTTATAGTGAGGACATTGGATATTTGTGATAATAATCTTTCTTGCATACAAAGTGTTTATGATAACCCTAAATTGTATACATAAACCTTGTTTTGTGCCCTCAATTTTAGAGCCTCCGCATACATTGCCGTCCAATCATCACTCGAGAGCTTTCCTATTCACAAAAAAAGGTTGTGACCATTAATGTATGATTCACATACATAGAAACATTTGTAGACAAATATGCTATTTGCAATTCACCTTGGTTGCACATTTGATGTGACAACATTTGAACTTCCTTCGGGATCATGAAAAATCGAAAGGTTACCCAATCCAGCAGTGTAGAGTTTTGTATATGAAAATTTTCCTTGGAAACCGACATCTTTGCGACATGACGACATATGCCCACATCAAAGAAGTCATCTATGCAACATTGAATGACTCTCGGAAGCACAGGTAAGTGATATAGGTCCGCACGTGTACCAGGAATATGCCCATCCTGAGTTGCCCATAATAAAATGGTCACTTCATCCACACCATCAATGTACTCTACATGTACCTTGAATGGACATCCACACTTTTTCGATTTCCTCAATCTTCGGATATTATCTCCCTTTCGTTCAGTCCTTCCACCTCGATGGCATACATACTCAACAACTGTCTTGAGCATGGCATTGTTCTTTGAGGTGTGGAGTAAAACAATCTGACTTTGTGCTTGATGATTATATCAATCAAACTCTCCTCCACATGGGTCCTATTTGTCAAAGTTGTTTTGCATGGTTGTATTTTGTTGTCCTTCTTAGCACGAGGCAAAAGACGAGAGGTACCATAGGTGATTTTCTTGTTGTCATTTTTACAATCGCATGCATTCACTATCTCGTGCACATAAGAAATAGGAATACCATGCTTTCTCATGTCAATGCACCATTCTAGCTTGATTGCATCGATTGTGGCAGTAACATGTTGATGATGTCCATCTGGGCCATGACGATGAATCGTTTGAACAATATCTTCCCAACCTTCGATGTAAGCAATCTTTGTAAAAGGTGATAATTTCAAGCATAATTGATTGCTACCATCCTTATTTTGCACCAAGCACATGTCATCCCTCATTCGTCTCCACCTTTTCAAATCAAGCAAGCCTCTTGTATCATGTGCTTTCAAAGTCTCTACTGTTATTGCCATGATACCATGAATATCAAGCTCCATGAGCTTGTAGCTTTCCCTGTCAAATGTGAAATATTTAGGTGACACATAGAGAAATGGGCTCAATGAACCATGGGTTGCTACATTGGGCCTTTGACCACCGCATTGTAAAATCTCTGCAACATCCTGATCATCGCTCGATGGATTGCTTTTATCATGTTCCGAGTATTCTTCGAATTCAAAGTCACTAACAATTCCTCCATTATGGTCCATCATCTAGCAAAGTAGAAATGAAACAAGTGCATTGCAATAAGCAAGCATCTCCCATCAATCCAAACAAGTACATTGCAATGAGCAAGCATCTCCCATCAATCCAAACCAGTAGCAAAATCACAAAATACCATGCTATAAGAACTTGTGCATCTCAATCTTTCTTCAATAAGTGTATAAATTATAAATCATTTAGGCTCACCTTATTGCTTTGTATTCAACCTCCCAGCTCGTCCAGATTTGCAGAAACTCGAATGAAACCGTTCTGCGAGCCCTTTTGCCCGAAACTATCCCATAGACATCTGTCCTAGTTTACTATTTTGTTCCTAGTTTACTTTTGGACCCGAATTTTTTAAGGACTAAAAGTGTAGCACATATCAAACCAATAGACTAGTAGGCTAAATAAAGCCAAATTGCATCAATAGCCCTTAATGTAACCCATTCCACGATCCATCTCGAAAAACGAAAAGGAACACCCAATTTTCTGGCCTAGTTTACTTTTCGGGTCTAGTTTACTATTTTGGCCTAGTTTACTTTGGCCGCGCCGATAAAATGCACAAATGTCCGTTTCAACGTCCCAGATCTCTTCGATACACGTGGTGCCTTTTCAACCGTGGATCCCAACTCTCCCCTTCATTGAATACCCGTGCGAGATAGTCTTGAGGTGGTGGACAAGCGATGTCAGATGACATCATCTTCCATCCAAAACATAAATTATCTACCCTTCGTCAGACTCCATCAACTTATAGCCGAGAAGATACATATGAAAATTGCCTACTTTTCTATTCACAGTAGTTTTACACAGACATGCCATTCAGATGAGATGTCCATCTACCTTGTTTGATCGAACCAACCCTTGGGTGTAGTTTTTTTATCGACAATACTTGAGATGGTCCTAACCATTATTGTTAATAAAGTTAGCTATTTGAAAAACTATATTTATGATGAGCTACTTATTAATGTTGTTGGGTCCACTCACAGCTAAGCATTGCCACATCAGATTGTAATAGTCAATAATAGTCATCCAGAGAAGGCACGTAACAACACAAAGCTCATCCAGATATTGCTTTTGCAGTTGGGGTTGTGGCACGTTATATAGCTACACCTGGCAATCTTATGTATGCCATGATAGCCACCCATCCAGATATTGCTTTTGCAGTTGGGGTTGTGGCACGTTATATAGCTACACCTGCCGTGTGAAGAGTATCATGAGGTACCTGAAGGGCATAGCAGATATGTGTATTTGCTATGGCAGCCAGGATACCGGAGTCGCGGGGTACACTGACTCTGATTATGCAAGACATGCAGATAGTAGGAAGTCCACTTCTAGCTATGTGTTCACTTATGCTGGAGGGGCTATCTCTTGGACGTGCAGGGCGCAGAAGTGTACGACTCTTTCTACTACAGAGGAGGCCGAGTATATTGCACCCACAGAGGCTTGCAAGGAGGTTATCTGGTTAGGCCGTTTGATTGCAGACCTTGGTATGATAGATGCTATGCCTACACTACATTTGGATTCTATGAGTGCTATTCAGTTGGCCAAGAATCCGGTCTTCCATGCAAAGACGAAACATATTTAGGTGAGGTATCACTTCATTCGCAAGGTCATTGAGGATAGGTCTGTTGACCCTGTCAAGATTCCAACTGAGCAGAATCCTGCAAACTTTCTCACGAAGAGCCTCACTACAGAGCGCTTTGCCTTCCTCAGGAGATTGATGGGAGTTGGATGAGATGACGTCTTTTTTCTCATCTTGTTGTACATGTGTACATGTACTACTATCTTTTCTTTTCTTTTCTCTCTCACTAGGGCAGATTTGCCTTTAAGTGGGAGGTTGTTGGGGGTAAAGGCGCCTCCGCCTAGGCGCCCGTGTATTACTACACTGACAGTACCCGCCACTGCACACTACATGTGGCAGGCACCCGTCACAGTCACTTATTCTTTATTCTTTTAGTGACAATTTGAATAAAGGAAGGCCCGACCACACATTGTGGTTGTTGGAGTTCCCACTTTTGAGTCTCTCTCTCTCTTGCTCTTGCTCTCCATCCGCCATAGCTCTCACCGCCAGGCTTCTTCCTCCTGGGTTCTACTTCCCTTTCATTAGTGAGGAATCCAGTGTTTCACAAATGCATGAAACACATTGAGGTTTGTTACCATTTTATCATAGAGAAAGTCTGCATCACGTGACATTGATGCCACATATGTGAGTATAGAGGAGTAGATTGTAGATATTTTCATGAAGACCCTAGGAGTAGAAAAGCTCCAGTCATTCCAAAGCTTACTTGGGGTACAAGTCATGGAGTTGAACTTGTGGTGGGGAGTGTTGAGATGTCAAGCTCAACACTAAGTGACATTCATGTACTCAAATGACCATTTTTTCATTCATATCACTAGTGTGGTTGGTACCTACATTGTCATATGCTTCTAATGATACTTTATAGCTAGATATCAATTAGTCCACCTACCCAAGTAATGAAATATCTATCTAGTCAACTTTCTAGTTAGTATGTTCATACTATGGACTACTTGCATGTTATGTATGTTATACTTTCTCCTTATTCTAGAAGACTATTATAGTGGAAAATAAGGAAAAGAAGAAATATTAAGGTTTTTAGCTTCCTAACTTGTGTGCATTCTCTATGTATTGGGTGCCTTGCAAGAGCTTATACTCCCTCTCTCTCCCCCTATCTTTGCACTTCCTTGCTCAACCAAGTCTTTTTGGGAAGATAGAATCACCCACACAAATCATTTCATTTAGCAAAAAGACAAGGAATGTACCCATGATATATAATGCACCCTCGAGCAAACATTTCAATGCACGTATGCTCACAAGATCATGTGAATACACATTAAGATAAGTGTATAGCTGAGCATATTGCACAATACTCTCACACTTTCTTCTTGCATTTCTTCAACACCCATCTAATGTACTTAGATGTCCTCGACCTTGTTCATGCATTGCAAAAACAAGTGCTTTTTTTTGTGAGCTTTCTTAGGCAAGCTTTTCAACCATGCAATTAAATAGGTGAGCTTTTACATCCATTGTGAACCATCCTTCATAATCTCTACAACAAGAGCGGTAGGAAAATTATCCCACACTAGCTTGGCCAAAGTTACACATAACTCCCCTCCATGGTTCAATGTACTCTCAATATCCTCCAATAAGTCATCCACTTTGCAATACGAATGATCGTACATTATGACCCACATGAAGACGTCAATGATTTCAATGGAAAGAAGCTATCTTTACATAGTATCAAACACATTTTCCCTCTCTCCTAGCTATGAAATCTCTCCTCCAAGCTCAAACTAGAACTTGTGATCTTGGCATTGCAAATCAATCTTGTTGACCTAGCTCCTCAATCGATCTATCCAATTAGATGAAAAAATCCATTGAAACCATGATTTATTTATTAAATTAGAGGCTTTACTGTGAAGTTCATAATGCACTTTAATCTTCCTACACATTCCCAAATCGTAAAAACTGTGTTATTATGATATGACAATACTTAGTACCAATGGCATCTATGGGGTTTCCCTACGACTCTTAGTGGTCTATAGAATACTCAACAAATGCACTATTACAATAGCATACTTCTCCTTCTTTTCTTGCTTACCCTTTTCTACATGTCATTGGAAACTACATTGGGTTCTCCTCCTCTTTTTGATCCTCTTCTCTATGCTACTATCGATGGGATAAAAGAGGGTACACTCCTCCTTCATTCCTCCTCAATCTTCTTACATCCTTTCCTTATGATATTTGCATGAATAGGAATAACACTAGCACAAGGCCTCCTCCATTGCACTTGGAATGGGATGTAGGTGTGGATTTTGCTCTTGATTTGATGCTTTTGACAACTCTCAAGTTTATGAATTTCCAACTCCAAGTGTTGTGCATCCATGCCCACACAACATAAATTGTTTGGCAATTAGAATAATTCCAATAGAGAACAAGATAGGTTTTGGCCATCATGTATGGTTCCTCACGATTAGCATGCTTAAAAGAGGGAGAGCTAAAATATTGTATGCTTACATGCACATAGATTTGTTTACCTCTTCTTCCCTTTACATAATGGGGAGAGACCAACGATTTAAAATTGGGATCTTAGTGCAATATTCCATAAAGACAAACCAAGGTTTTTGCACCGTGTTTGATATTCATAAATCTAAGTATACATCCAAGTTACAAGTGAATAAACCTCAATTAGGCCCTTTCTAAAGAAGTTGCAAAAGTCTAAGTCTCAATAGCAGATAAATGAACCACATATATGGCCAAAGATAATTTGGATAATCTAATGAGAAATATTGGCCAAGATCTTTCAAGGCTGGCAAAAGAAGAACATATATGCCCAAAGATAATTTGGATGATCTAATGAGAAATATTGGCCAAGATCTTTCAAGGTTGGTAGAAGAAGAACATATCCACACCATTTTAGAACTTAGATTGGAAATGCTAGAGTGTCAAATACAAGATTTATAATGGTAATGGCTATCAAGACACTAGCATTAGGAGAAATATGGACTCTCTTTTTTGCCCCTTAAGGAGTGAATAAACAAATATAGGCCTAACCAATGAGAGAGCTGGGATTCCAGATTCATGTAACATGAATCTTCTAGCCATATCTTGGACCAAATCTTCCCTCAGCAATAAAATAAGGGAAAAGGGGAGTACAAAGCTGTCACTTCTTGGAAGTTTGTGCCTCGAATTTTCATTTTCTTATTTTTTATGTTTGACTTTTCTTTTCTCCCCTTTTCAGTTTCCCCCTCTTTTTTAGGCGGAACTCAAATTTGTCATATCTCTTTCCCCGCTTCTTCTTTCCTGACGAAATTTTACAGCCTCACTGTTTCTTGCCATGTCTGTAACCCTGTAAAATTTCATTTGCTTTGCACAAGCACAGAGAGAGATTCATGTGTTTCATGAGAGCAGAGCTTGTTTTACCAAAGCCCTAAGATTCTCTTCACAAAACTCTACAGGTATATTTTTCTCTTCCATAGATGTTCTATGGTAAAGTTTTATCTCGTTTGGAGAAAACCTGTGCAAGTTATGTGCATTCTCTGACATGTAATTTCTTTTGTTTTGATGCTCTAGGAGTCTCTTACAGTCAATAATAGTGACATTTTGAATACTCAACTTCTTCTTCAACATCTTAGGGTTTCTCTGTAAACAAAGTTACATGTATATTGTCTTGTTTTTTTGTTGCTCCACTGTTAAATTTTATCTCGTTTAGACAAAATGTATACAAGTTACATGCATACTGAGATTTCCTTTGTTTTTTTACTCCAAGAATCTCCGAGGGTGAAGAACAATGATTTATTAAGAACTCAACTTCTACAACATCTTTGGGATTTTGAACACTCAACTTCTTCTTCAACATCTTAGGGTTTCTCTGTAAACAAAGTTACAGGTATATTGTCTTGTTTTTTTGTTGCTCCACTGTTAAATTTTATCTCGTTTAGACAAAATGTATACAAGTTACATGCATACTGAGCTTTCCTTTGTTTTTTAACTCCAAGAATCTCCGAGGGTGAAGAACAATGATTTATTAAGAACTCAACTTCTACAACATCTTTGGGATTTTGAACACTCAACTTCTTCTTCAACATCTTAGGGTTTCTCTGTAAACAAAGTTACAGGTATATTGTCTTGTTTTTTTGTTGCTCCACTGTTAAATTTTATCTCGTTTAGACAAAATGTATACAAGTTACATGCATACTGAGCTTTCCTTTGTTTTTTTACTCCAAGAATCTCCGAGGGTGAAGAACAATGATTTATTAAGAACTCAACTTCTACAATATCTTTGGGATTTTTTGCAGAGAAAGCCACAGGTATATTGCCATTTTTTACTACTGTTCCATGGTTAAATTTCAACGCATTTGGACAAAGCCTATATAAGTTATATGTATGTGTTGACCCAATATTTCTTTTGTTTTTGTACTACAGGAATCTGTCAGTGAAGGAACAATGGTCTTGCTATAAGTCAACTTCTTGTTCAACATATCTAGGGATCTTTGTGAAAGAAATTACAGGTACAATGTTTCTTTTTTAAATTGATCCATTTAAATTTAATTTCATTTGGAGATAACATTTGCAAATTATACACGTGTTAATAGGTAACTTTTGTATTTGGTTGTTACAGATGTCTTCACGGAGGAAAAATATCAGTAGCATACTTGCAGTGGAGGTCTTCAATAGGAAAGATAATGGCGGTAATTGGATTTGTGATAAGTATTATAAGTTGGATTGGATTTTGATGCACCCAAGTACTCGAGGGAGTTTCAAGGTCAAGCGCAAGGATGTTGCAAACCCTAGCAAACATTGGAAAGATAGAATTCTAGAGTTCAGAAAAGTGTTTAATGGCACAAGTGCAGTAACAGAAGTGTTGATTCAACATGTTTATACGCATAAACAAATCTCTGTACACGACGAGAACAACATTGCAAATTATAAACAAAACAGTAAGTTGTTAAATTTTATCATTGATTATTCTTTTGTATCAGAGTTGTTTTTAAAAGTCTTTGCAGTATTCTAATTCAGTCTTGTTTGATTGACAGCTCTATATCCATCGACTTTGCATGAATGGCAGAATGTGGAATGTTTAAGCGGCAAGATACATGTTTGGCATGAAGAGATAGGTTCTTTGATCTATGATAATACCTCTACAAGTCAACTTGCCACTCAAAATATCTTTTTTTATAATTCATTGTATGTGGTAGAAAGCCAGAGATTGCAGCATGTCCCGTTGCCGCCATTGTCTAGTGGTGAATGGTTCATTGGTAGCTTGGAGTTGTCAGGAGCTTGCAAGTCGAAGATAAAATCTGACATCAATAGTGCTATGAAACCCACCACAGGCTCCAAAGATGTGCATCTTAATTGGTTTATTCCATTCTCATTGTTTGCACATTTGTTTGGTTCATGTGATGTTTTGAAGAAAACAAAGATTACTTATCAATGCAAGTGTCCATCCGAGGAATGGATGAGTCAGCTATTGGGTGAGTCTTGGGAAGTCAAAAGAACACATTTTGATGAGACGATTGAGTGCAGGGTCAACCAATCTGATATTACATTCAGGTAAAACTTTTTTACTACTTTGCATACCTTGATTTAATTGACATAGGTCTCGCTTAGATGAATTGTTATGTTAGTCGCATTGATCACTTACCATTATTTTTGTTTTTATTACAGGTATTTCATTGCTAGACAAACTCTGTGCGTTCGCTTTCGATATAGAAGATGGCGACTTTTGCGAGGGGAGTGGATCAGCTTGGATCAAGATATCCGAGATGACACACATACAGCGCTCGTAGATGTGGTAATCTTGTGGAGTGGTCATAATCCTTTCGTAGTCAGTGCAGAGAGTCATTGGCCCATTTATTTTCTGAGACAAGAAATCCAATTAATGTCTAGTGAGCCCCTCTACAACTTCTATTTCAAGTTAGATAATAGAAAAGTCAGGACTTGTAGTGAGCAATCCATGACATGTAAACAATGTGCTTCTCCACATATCCTTGAGATAGTGGAATCCTTGTAAAAAAACTTTATAAAGAGCGAATACATACCTTTTTTGAACTTCTGAGTACTTTAAATTTTAGTTTACTGTGATCCAAGCGTGCGATAATACATACTGTAATTACTCAATCGTGCAGTTAAAAATCATAATTAAATTGCAGGTTAGAGGTCTATAATCTAGAGAATATTGTCTTTGCACAATGATATATTGTAGCGCATCTCTGCTGCTCGTTTATTACATTTTAATATTAAATTGGATCCAAAGGGAATTTCAAGGCCTTTTAGATTTATTTTCTTTAAAAAATTATATATTTTCTCTCGTTAGACTTGAATATACTCAGCGACCCAAACATATTCGAGGATATAATAATGTAGAACGAAGCGTTTGTCTGTATGAGTAATTTTAACAGTGACTTTAAAGTACTGAAATAAAGAAACTAAGGTAAGAGTTTTAATTTGAAACTTTAGAATTAATAACTTTATAAAGAACCTTTATTTAAAACCCTAGACACATAAAAGCTATAACTCCAAACTCATTTTCGCTTTCATTCTCCACTTCCCTACACTTGTGCTCTCATTCCTTCTCTCTTTGTGTGCCATGGCTACCACTCCCGCCTTCGCCGCATGGATCAGTTCCACATGCTACGCGCACATAGGGGACCAGATATACCCTAGGTTTTGCGTGACCTTGAGTCTAGAGAGCTCGCTTTCCGCTGTAGACCCTGACTCTAGTATACTAGCATCGTTTTGTGATGCAGTGAACCCTCTCACTTGCTCTATTCCGGACTCCACTCTCAGGTGGGTTCCCATGGATTTTTTGTATAGTTTGTGTGCCGGATCCAGCCATGCAAAGGTGATAAGTCGAGCCCTGGTGCATGTGGGGCAACATCTCCGCGCTAGAGCAGTGCCCACCTCGTCACAGGACCACGTCACGATGGATCTCATTGAGAGGGATGCCGCCTTTGCCATATATGTTATGTGCACTGAGGTGCAAGAGGACAGTGACGAGGACATCGACGCACCCTCTCGGCCACTATTAGAGTACTTTGAGAGGGAGCCTGAGGAGATCACTCTCGATCTGAGTGTTGAGGCAGCACAGAGCTTGGCCATTGTGCACCCACCTCCCTGCCCTGATGAGATGCCCACGAGCGAAGAGCCACCCCTCTCTTCTCTCCATGCTATCACCATCGAGGGGGTGGAATATCTACTCATGCAGGATGTGCTAGAGTTGTTGGAGCTTAGGGAAGAAGAACTATACTGTATCATGGTGCGTGATGCACCTAGTGATTTCATAGATTTTGATTTACAGGATGCCCCACCACATGTTGATGAGGTGGCTCGTTATGATGGCACGAGCATCGATGACATCTCTGCCATTGTGAGCATCCAGGAGCAGATTGAGGATGCGGCGCCACAGTATCAGATCTCTGATGAGGAGTTCGAGCGGTTGCAGGAAAGCCTTTTTGGTCCTCGACCCGACTATGCAGTGCCTTCCCAGGAGAGAGACGAGGGCAGCCCAGTGGCAGGAGCAGACCTGGATGCTCCATTACAGCGGCAGATAGATGATGCAGAGAAGGTAATGTTCTCGGTTTCATATGAAACTTAACCAGTAGGGCCTCTAGGGCATCGGGAGCACACACGTGTGTTTTTGTCGGGATCGGGCCCCCAGAAGTGCCCTGGCCGGAGGCTCGCGTCTGGGGGCCTGAATCTGCTCTAGGGCATCGGGAGCACACACGTGTGTTTTTGTCGGGATCGGGCCCCCAGAAGTGCCCTGGCCGGAGGCTCGCGTCTGGGGGCAGATTCATGCCCCCAGACGCGAGCCTCCGGCCAGGGCACTTCTGGGGGCCCGATCCCGACAAAAACACACGTGTGTGCTCCCGATGCCCTAGAGGCCCTACTGGTTAAGTTTCATATGAATATGATTTATATATCTTCAGCACACTCCATGCATAGTGAGTCTGATACTGAACTTGTGTGTTGCAGGAGATTGTCTATATAGATGAGTTTTCATCTAGGCAGGGTGGCCGATCTGGTAGCCAAGGAAGGGTGCAAGACTCGGCATTGAAGGAGTATGTTGGGCAGCTTGTCAACGACATTATTGTATTTCATAAGACATGCTCCCCTGCTTTTGCAGAGAACTTCTTGAAGTTGAGGGCACTAACAAAGGCTGGGCCCTTCAAGACCATCCCGACCAACTCCAGCCTGGAGAAAGTAGTGTTGCTTCGACGTTCGAAGCTTCTCTACTTATTCACGAGTACTAGGTCTGGCCCACTTTTCTCCATGGTGGCCCGTGGCATGGTTGCCGGTGTTGAAGACCCCACTGTCATTAGACAGGAACTATTGGGGCAAAATGTATTGTTGCCTATGATCAAGAATAGCTCTGACCATGGGGAGCCTAGCTCCAAGAAGCCTAGGAGAGAATAGATGTACTTATTGCCTACTGATATCGCATCACTGATGTACTGCACTTTGTAATCTTCTCTTCAAGTAATGAAAACTGATGTTTGTTGGATTCGCGTGCAATGTAGTTTGTGATACGTGTCATTTACTGTTTTTTTTACTTGAATGTTACATTTATTTATCGAATTTATACGTAACACGATTCGTACCCTAAATTTAATACACAGTGCTTTATCGAATTCGTGCGCAACATGTATTTGTTCGAACGCATGTAACGATAACTCAACGACGTAAATAAAATAAATATCAAGTGACTAAACAAAAATAAGACGCGCCAAAAAATTTGTATTTGTATTAATAATAATTTTACATGGGGTCCATTACGACCAAGGCTTTACAAAATGTCTTCAGAAGCTACATTCCATGTGCTTTTGAGTTTGTACACCTCTATCCTTGCTGACCTCCGCGAGGACTATCTTTCCATCGCCGAAAGAACCTAACTATCCGCAGATCCCTCTCGGTGACAGTGACCCTCCTTGCATGCACCGCTGCATAGACTGAGTCTCCAAATAAGTCGACGAGGTAGGCTTCAGCAGCTTCTTGTAGTGTGAGGAGGGCCTGGGCAGTCCAGCGATCCGGTTGTTTCGCGCGTGATGTGTTTGGAAACTGGTTCCTGTTGTTCATGATCAATATGCCCTCCATGATCTCCCGCACCAACTTTTGGAATGGAGCCTTCGGTATCAGGAGGTGAGTGGTCTTCTGGTAGTGGCGGATCTCGCGAAGAGCCACTGTGCCTGGCTTCCATCGACGCTTGCGATGCTGGCGTGGTGGTGGTGGTGGTGGAGCTGGAGGACGTGGCTGCCGTATGGAATTTCCAGGGGGGTATCTCCGGGCCGCTTGCTTGGTGCGTACCATGTCTTCTAGGAGAGAGAACTCAGAACTCAAAAGTGAAATGTGTAAAATGAGGTGAAACTTTAAACTTATAGCCAAACTTTTCAAAAACCCTAAAATTTCAATTAATGAATCCACGCTTAGGAAAAATATCACCAGTGCTCCGATTCACATGAAATTTTACCTGTAGGCTCCTCAAGGACACATCAACCATCCAAAATTTTTTTGGCCCCAACAGAAGCCTCTGGATCACCTGTCCGGAGACTCGCGTCTGGGGCCCTGAATCCCCAGATTCAGGGCCCCAGACGCGAGCCTCCGGACAGGTGACCCAGAGGCTTCTGATGGGGCCAAATTTTTAATATAAATGAGTTTTTCTAATGCCCAGCATGAGGGTGAAGTTTCACCAGATTCCGATTTATAAATTTGACGGTTCAATCTTTTTTTGAAAATGCGTTAACTGCATTATACTGCACTGATAATGTATTGTCAACCTCGCAACTGTAGATTAAATGTATTGATAATGAGTGTGTGCAACTGCAGATTAAATGTATTGTCAACCTCGCAATGCGAAACATTGGAAACTTAAAAATTGACAAAAAATAAATCATGGGTAAAATGGAATATCGCATCAGATATACTGTTGCCAAACCACTAAATATAGTAAGGATATAGTGCATCGGCCCATGTACAACTGATCACCGACGTGTACGTGGTTGCACATTGAATTTATCCTCAACAAAACTACTTACAAAATTGGAAACTTGAAAATTCACACAATGCGAAACATGGTCAAAATAGAATATCACATATTGGATTTAGCATTGCGAAACTATGAAATACACGGTAGATAGTGCATCGCACCAAGTACGACTAGAGCTAGGGAAAATTTAGCTCCATTTTGCAGGCCACTATTATCAAATACTTGAAGGTCTATTGGAAAGATAACCCAAAACTAAGATCCTTACAATCTACAACCAAACCTGAGCTAAAAACATAGATCCAATTACAAGGTAGCTTCTCAAAGCATATTGTTGACATTAAGATTAAATGCATCCTTGTTATTGCGGATCCTGCGAACAAGAACCAGATCTATGGGCTTAATAGTGATACGTCGGGCATGAATGGCTAAAAGTTGACCATCACTCATTAGATCAATCAAGTAGCTTTCAACTGCTTCTTGGAGAGCAAGCAAGGCTTGGCTTGACCATCACCCCACATTCCTTGCCTGGTTCCCCGAAAAGAACTTGTGATGATGCCCTGACTGTAGATCTTGCAGTATTTCTCGCACCAACCTGGAGAATGGTGCCTTAGGAATAATCAAGTCGGCACTCTTCTGGAATTTCCTTATCTCGCGTAGCGCAGCTGTGCCTGGTCTCCATCTTCGCTTTTTATGTGTTGGAGGGCGTGTATTACGAGTTGGAGCAGTAGTGGGAGGTGGAGCAGCTGGAGCATGTGGACCACCATTTCTGGACAATGGCGAACCATCATTATCGACCATACTAGGGCCACCATTGTTGGCCACAGTAGCGCCACCATTATTGGCTGTAGGGCCACCGTTATCGGTCACTAGGGGATCTTTGTCACTCACAGTACGCTCACTAGATTCGGAAGAGTGTTGAGCTCTTGCTCTCGCAGGCGCCTTTTTGATAGGAAGCTTGGAACGTGCCATGGCTGTGATAATGAAGGATAGAAAGGTGGAGGGTAGAGTGGAGAGCAATGGGAAAAAATGAAAGGAGAGACGACTTAAATACGAAACTTTCAAACTTACTGTGGTGTAAATGAATTTTAAATTTATCATTTCATTTCATTTCTCCACCCCATCCCTACCTCTCTCTATCTCCTGACACCCCCCTCATGCCCCCCCTCTCTCTCTAGGCCAATGAATGTTCCAATGTTTAGAATTTTCATATCTTTGTCTTAGGATTTCAAAATGGACTTTTCATAATTAAAAAACAAAGTTCGAAATCGACTTTGAAAAATATAGTGACAAACCTTTGAAATTTTAAAGAAAATTTATAAGACATCTCATGTTAGAGATATGAGTATTGATGTGTCATATCCTTGGGACTTGTGCTCTCTTGTGGACTCTAAATGCATCAAAATTATTATCTTTATCTAGGTCTCCATTTTTTGCCATCTCTCTCTTGGGTTGCCAACCATTCTGCGTGCCGTTGTCTAGCTGTGCTGTTTTCATATCTTGCTTTTCTCACTTCATATATTGCCCTACTTATAGATTCTGCTTGAGATGTTTTGGACTTCTTTTCTTTTTCCTCGTATCGTATCTCTAGTCTCCTATACCACCATTGGAATAATTGCCTCATAGAATTGGAATCATTGATGCCACCTCCATGATCAGTTGCCTTTTGAAAAGCACAGCGAGCTTGCCAGTGAGATCTTTCCATGCCTTGAGTTGACCATATTGCCAAACTTCCTTGATCTGCAAAGTATGGACCATGTGCTTCAAGTATATGCTGCACAAGAAAAGAGATTAGAAACACAAAGTAATTCGAAATGATGATTTTTTTTTGCAATGGTGATAATACTGACCATGTAGTGTGTTATGCTATTTGTAGTCCATGCCTCCACCATGGACTTATGAAATTTAGCAGCTGTCTCTTTAAATGCATTGGCATCACCATCCATAAACCCCAACTTCTGTAAGAGAGCTGCTAATCTATCTAGGTGTATCCACACTTCTGCCTTCGCAATCCTCGTTCGTCCCCCATTGCTCCAATCTGAAACAGCAAGGTGCAACTTTTTCCATGCTTCGTACTTCTCTGGTTGTTTTACTAGTATATTGCCTTCCTCATCTCGAGGTGGAGATAAAAACTTCCTAGCCTTGGGTCCGCCAAAGCATGGTTTACAAGGAACATTTCCACTCTTCCCCGATTTTTTCTCGTCCTTTTTTATTTCTACTTGGCCTCCGTGCAATCCAACTTCAGAGAGGACTTGTTCTACCTTCTTGCATGTAGCATCAGATTCTGACACGGGCTGCATCTTGTATGCAAAGCATATATATTCATATACTAGCTTCTCAATTATTCTAACCAAACAATGCAATGTGCAAAAGTGAACCCTTGTTAGTGGTATTTCCAAAATAGGGCGCCAGTTTGGATCCACTGGAATTAGCATTCCATTTCTCATGACTTTCTGATCACGTGTCGGAGCACCCTGTTGTCCTGCCTTGGCAAGCCATTCTTTCTTTCCATCTTTCCCTTTCTTCCTAGTTTGCATGCAGTATATGCACGGAAATTTTGCATTTGCTGCATTTGATAAACCAAACATACACTTCAATGTTTTTAAATCACCTGCAAGATGCCATTCAACTTGATAGTCCCCAAACCCCTCAACATGTAAAACTGCTCCATTATTTTGCTGTTGAATAACACTGGGTATATTAGTGAGGTTAAAAAAAACTTTAAGTACTTCATGGTCCTCCTTTGGTACTTCAAATGCTGCAAGCCACCATATTTCATTCTCCGATTGTACACTGAAGTATAAAGGATGTTTTTCATCGATGTTGGGATCCAATGCTCGATTCATAAGTGTTATACTCACACGCTCAAGTTTTTGCCCCTTGATAATCTCACTCTCATCAAGTTTGAGGACAAACTTAAGCTTGCCTCTACATTCTTCCATAGACATATTGTAAAACTTGACCATAGCAATCTGAACCCTACATATATCCAATACAAAGTTGTTGGATGCATTCAATACAAAGGCAACTTCTTTGGAACCATACTTCAATATGTGTGTGTGTTCCAGATGCGTAGGCTCACCAATTAGTTCTAAAACTTTCTCATTTAGTTGTTTTCGAGCCTTCTTCACGTGAAATGGTTTTGGCAGAGGCATTACTCGCTTAGTATTGAAGACTTGCTTAAAACCTGTATCCAATTGTTGATAGAGCATACTATATGACTCAGAACTCATTCCCACCTTGTCACATAATCCCTGAGCATCTGTAGCAGTAAACAAGTTGCTCACATCCCTAAGACGTCCACTAGCAACACCATCCACAATGTCCCTGAATTTACGATTTTCCAATGCATTTTTTACCATATTCTTGCTAAGGACTTTGGCAATAGTATCATTCTCTGCATGAGGAAACATATTTCTCATTGTAGTAGATTGAGCATATATCCGTCTATGATATTGTCCACTTCCTTTGGCTAATTGGCCAATTGGTTTAACGGATCGGATGCGCCGACGTGCCCCTTTGGTTTTTAAAGTGGGCCCAATCTCCAAAGTTTTTGTGAGCTTCCTCTCTATGTTTTGATTCTCCTTCTCCAAGTCATTGACTTTAGACTGTAACTCCATATTCTGCACGTGTGTAGCATACATAGCATCTTCAATGACAGACATTGCTTGTTGTAGGTTTTGGTTCTCTCTATCCTTCTCAGCCAATAATCTATCCTTTTCCATCAAAGACTGCATATTCCCTTGTAATCTTGTCTGCATATTTGTCAAGGTTTGATGAGCCCCTGCTATTCCTTGTGTGACAAGTCTGCATGTGTATCCATACAATCCTTCATTGCCTTCACAAGCAAACTTTACAAATGATGTAAGCCCTTCAAATTGTGGTGGCCTTCGAGTGAGTGGATCGGGTGGATAAATGCACCCATCAACCCAAAGGTCCACATTTTTTTTCCCTGCATTTCTTTCTTGTTGCATCCTGCATCTTATTGCATCATCTCTTTCCACAGTTCTTTTGAACATTGGTGCATATTCATCCTCCAATTGAAAGTGAATATCTCTCTTTCTCTTGGTACATCCTGCACCTACATTCTGCAAAAAAAAAAGTATGCAAATGTTAACTTGGATTAACATTCAAATAGCAGAACTACACCCCTTTGATTCACTATATCTGTGTTTTTTTTAAAACCCAGTTGGTTCTTGTCTCTTTCTCTTGCTTTCAGTCTTGATAGACCCTAATCAACCCCTAATCAGCCTGTAATCTTGGCTTTTAATCTACCTCTAATTAGCATCAAATCTTATCTTCTGTTCTATCCAAAATATTCTCTCTCTCTCTCTCTCTTTCTCTCTCTCTCTCTCTCAACAAAAATTCATCAAGGAAACCCTAAACACATTCATACTGAAGCTTGGCTAGTGCAAAACAATAACATCATCTTATCTTCTACCCTAATTTACTATCTGGCACTCTATCACTTATTTTCTTTGTTCATCTCACACAGTCCTCTCTGTCCCCCCCCTTCTCCCCTCCTCTCTCTCTCTCTCTCTCTCTCTCTCTCTCTCTCTCTCTCTCTCTCTCTCTCTCTCTCTCTCTCTCTCTCTCTCTCTCTCTCTCTCTCTCTCTCTCTCTCTCTCTCTCTCTCTCTCTCTCTCGCTCTATGAATTGATGCTTAAGGACTGAACAACAACTGTGAAGAATAATAACATCACAAAGATTTAAAAAATAAAGATACCTCCATTATCACTGGATTGCTTGTAGTATAGACTGTTGAAGACGGAGATTTCTTACTGCATATTTCTGAAGAGGAAGATGGCTTGTAGCAGGGTAGAGTGTGTTGTAGATAGAGATTCTTTGATTTCAACAAATGGTATCAAAACTACTCCTCAATGCTGCTTCAGAAGAACTCGTATGCAAGAAACCATATTCTGGAGGGAAAGAGAAGAATGCACAAAATTTGGGACAAAACTAGAGCTTTCTGAGGGAATGAAAAAATGCCCAGAAATAGGTATATACTTGTCCAAAAAAGACGAAAATTTACAAGGAAACTCTTGAGTCAAAAAGGTGTCTCTGGGTAAAAAATAATCTTAAAATATGATGTGTACGTCATTTTATATCGTTTTTTAACTTCCGCCCTTTTAAGAAGCGAGAATGAGAATGATTGAAAAGTCATGAGGGCACTAAAGAGGGCATTAAAGAGTCATGAGGGCATTAAAGAATGATTGGCTGCGTTTTTAGAAAAAATAGAATTGTATTTTTTTAGTTATGAGGATTTTGAGAAAAAGTGACCTTATCCTACAGTTTGGGAATAAAATAATAGGTGAAATCTATTGAAAACACAAAAACGAGATTTTCTTGATTGTAGAAGATCTCTTTTTATAATATTATTTTGGAATCTCTTTTTAGAGAGAGAGAGGTGAGAGAAACCCCTTAAGGGGCAAAAAAGAGAGTCCATATTTCTCCTAATGTCAGCATGTCCATTCGACTATCCAATCACCAAATTTGAATGTACAACAACATAAGCTACATTCACATATATCCACCAATATGAGCTGAGCTCTAATAGTTGGTGGGTCTAGTGGCCTCTCAAACATGTAGTTAACTAGGTCTAAGAAAGAAGTTTTGAAGACTCGTATGAAATATTTGTGGAATTGAGTCAACAATGAGACATATGATCATGTAGCTCATCCATAATGATTTCATGTTTGCAAACTAGGAATGGAGATCGAGTAGCAAGTTGGCACAAAAGATGGGGCCAATGCTCTCATGAGACTCTTTCGGATCTTTTAGATCTTAGAATAATTGCAACCGATCTGAAGCTTCCATGCCAATGATAAGGACCAGAATAGATGGATCAAATACTCTTTGGAATTGGTTTGCAAACCCATAGCATACTTAGAAATCTGGTGCAAGCAATTTTGAGCCATAAAAGGAAAGGAGCAGATTTGTTATTGTCACCAGTACAAGTTAAATACAAGTATTGTGTTAAGAGTGTTCATAGGTTATTAGGATTTGTTGTTTCTTATTGCTTTGTATTCACATTCAAAATGACTATGGGTGTGGATGCATTGTCCCAGATGTTGCGCTCGCAAACAAAACCAATTTGGGTAGGGTGAATGAGACATCAAGAGAGGTAGTCTAAGATTGATCACTTTGGCTAAGATTTTACATGCTACTCTAAACGAAGTCTATGATTGACTTTAGATAACTTGGAGACACTTCAGTTGCTAGACATGGGGACTAATCACTTGGAGGCACTTTGGATGAATAATTGGAAAACTCGCCAGTTTGGAGCGGGCTTTAGATTGCAAGGGATCTAGTATCCTTATGCACTTAACCTGACGACCGTTTTCATAATACAGTCATTTTGAATGTGAATACAAAGCAATAAGAAACAACAAATCCTAATAACCTATGAACACTCTTAACACAATACTTGTATTTAACTTGTACTGGTGACAATAACAAATCTGCTCCTTTCCTTTTATGGCTCAAAATTGCTTGCACCAGATTTCTAAGTATGCTATGGGTTTGCAAACCAATTCCAAAGAGTATTTGATCCATCTATTCTGGACCTTCAATCATTGATGGATCTATTCTTAGAATAGTTGCACACATTGATGGAAGAGAAGCACGATAATTATAAATTACATGAATTTTTTCTTGAAAGAATTTCAAATAAATCATGACTTGAATTGTATTTTGGAATAGCTCTATCATATATTTGGTTGGGACGTGTTGATTTTCCACTTGAGAGTTCATGAGAGAGAGAGTGTGTGCGTGTGTGCACGCGCGCACACGTGCGAGAGAGAGAGAGAGAGAGAGAGAGAGAGAGAGAGAGAGAGAGAGAGAGAGAGAGAGAGAGAGAGAGAGAGAGAGAGAGAGAGAGAGAGAGAGAGAGAGAGAGAGAGAGAGAGAGAGAGAGAGAGAGAGAGAGAGAAGATGAGTGAGGGAGGAAGAGAGATGTGGAGAGAGAGAGAGAGGTGTTTATCAAACAAGAAAAAGAGAGAAAGCTAAAGTACATGAGGAAGAGATATATGCAAGAGAGAGAGAGAGAGAGAGAGAGAGAGAGAGAGAGAGAGAGAGAGAGAGAGAGAGAGAGAGAGAGAGAGAGAGAGAGAGAGAGAGAGAGAGAGAGAGAGAGAGAGAGAGAGAGAGAGAGAGAGAGAGAGAGAGAGAGAGAGAGAGAGAGAGAGAGAGAGAGAGAGAGAGAGAGAGAGAGATGTGTGTGTGTGTGTGTGTGTGTGTAAGGGAGGGAGATTAAAAGTAGACAAAACATCATGCATGAGGATATATGCAACTTGATGAATGCATAGTTTAGATTGGAAACAATCACAAGGCAAGTGGACCATGAGTCCATCACAAAGTGGAGGCATGGCTTACATGAGAGGAAGTGAAAAGAGTAGCAAGTGCAAAAGTTATATTGCAAGACTTATGAATGAAACTACTGTCAAAAATATGCAACATGTGGTTTTTCATATAGCCACAACTAGTGATGAGCTATATGAGGTACACATTAAACTAGAGCACATTCATTTACATATCCTATTTTCAAGAAAGGGAGAGTGCTCTAAATCCTTACATAGCATGAGAATTTTGAGCATGCATGAAAAAAGGCATGCTCATGCACGAATTCAAGCTTTCGAGTGGGTATGTGCCAACCATTTTCCATTGACCTACATTACATGCATCCTAGGCTTGCATTTTGAAATCCCTTTTCTTGGTCCTAGGCTTAGCTTGCCACTCAGCTCATTTTCATGTTTGGATTTTGTGATGTTGCACTCCTAATTTGTATATTCTCAAACTAAAATTATATAGACCAACTTATAGTGTAGGTTCTATTACATAATTGCTCTTATATAGTCATGTATTTGTAGATTGCAATATTGTGGATGTGTCAGCCATTCTTTGTTGACTTAGATTGTTTACATCCTAGGCCTACATTTCAAAATTGTTTGTCTTGATCTTGGGATTAGTTTGCCACTTAGTTGATTTCCATGTTTGGATTTTATAATGACTTGCTTCAAACTTTTCTATCCTCAAAATGCAATTATATAAACCAACTTATGATATAAGTTCTCTTACTTAACGATCTTCTGTAGTCATGTATTTGCAAAATGAAATATTTGGATAATTATGCTTAATAAAACATGATGCCATGGATGTACACATTAGTTCAGAAGATCACCTAAAATTCAATTAATCTAAAGAAGCTCGCCCAAGAAAGCTCACCAAAAAAATTTCCCCTATAGAAACTTATAAGTCCACCTCACATTAGTAGTACATTGGTTGCACCACACGCACTCCAAGCACACAACACCTTGGTCCTACACTACCCTTAGGTATATCCACCCAAAGTCAGTGGGAATTACAAGATCCTGGCATCCAAAAATAGCTCTAGGGTGAACCCTTGAGCCTAGCACAAGTTTAAGACTCGCGAAGCATCAATTTAGAATTCATCATTGAGAGACACAACTACTCTTTCAAGTCTAGTATCATTTGCTTGTGGGGTGTATGGCTGCATTAAAACACCCATCTAATAGGGTCCCATTGAAGTCATACTATCAAATGTGGAAGGAATACTAGCAAAAGCTAGAGCCCTCTTGGGCTTGAATTTGCATAAGGAAGCTCCATGTGCACCCTCAAACCCAATGCCTTAGTAATAAGGAGCTCCTTTGGAGTCATAGTTCCTTGGACTACACTATCAAGAGCCTTGCAACTAGATGTATATACCAACGTACATTGTAAAGCCCTAGGCCATAATTGCATCTCCAATATTGCACCAAACCGCACCTCATCACCTTGAAAATTTTGCATTAGTCATTAAGTGTCAAGGAAAGGGCTGAGAGGTCAGAAAAAGGAGGAGCACAGAAGAGAGAGAAAAGAGGAGAGGGAATGAGCAGTGAGGAGAGAGAAAGATAGAAATATAGGAAAAAAGAGAGAGAAGTCATGAAAGATGCGAACAAAGAGGCGAGATGAGAGACAGTAATTGTATTATTGCAAAAATCTGTCAAAATTTACATGTCTCACATATTTTATACCTATGCCAATGTGACAAGGTATTGTTAGTGATCTCTCACTAAAACATATCTCTTCCCAACTCCTTACAATTTATCCCTTCCCAAAGGTTTTTACCCACAAAAACAAATTTGCAATGGCAAAAAAGGATGGATGAAATAGAGTATTATTCTAATTTCAGCTATATAAAATATGGAAAATGAATAAAGAAATTGAGATTTATTGACTGAAATGAAGACATAAAGGAAAGCCTTTGCCATATACATAATTGAGATGTTTTCGAATAGACCCTATTGAACAAAAACTACAATATATAGAAGTATCTAAATGAGGCATGCCACATGTCAAAACAAAGCTTATAAAGAGTACTTTGATCCTATATAGGTGGCATATTTTTGAAAAATAAAGTAGACTAGCTTCCATGTTGACTATGCCTCAGCCCCCACTAATAAATCCTGTAGGTACAGAAACTCATCCAATATAGAATTTGACTGCCAAGAAGCTTACTCAAGTGGGAAACCTCTCCACTTGATCAAATAATCAATTATAGAATAAGAGCAAAGCTTCTTTTCACACTGACCTTGATCTTCTTAGGGATATACTAAATAAGACCTTCTTCATCCATAGGAGGCAGCTCATCAACAATTTCCACTTGAGTACCATAAAAGGGTTTGAGTTGACTAACATGAAATACATTATGAATCTTAGTGGAAGAGGAAAGTTTCCAATCTATATGCCAAGTCTCCAATATTCTTCAAAATCCTATAGGGTCTATAAAACTTGTGAACAAGTTTGTTACTAGATCCATCCTTTAAAGTAGAGTAATGAGACTTGGGTACTTTCAACAAGATCAACTCTCCCTCTTGGAACTCTAAAGATCACCTCTTCTCATCAGCATATATCTCCATTTAATCTTGACATTTTCTAAGATTCATCTTACACGACTGAAGAAGGGTCTGATTCTTTCCAATTCCTCTTTCCCATGAGGATTAATCTTATCAATGAAAATTAATGTGGGTAAGGATACCTTTTAGCCATACATAGCCTCAAAGGGTGAAACTCCAATACTAGCACGAATGGAGTTATTATATACAAACTTAGCCTAATGCAATCATGAATCCCATGCATGCTGCAAATCATGAAAAAATGATGAAGGTAAGTCTCCAACCACTTATTTACCCTTTCTATCTGGCCATCAATTTACGAATGATAGGTTATACAAGGAGACAACTTAGTACCCATGGAGCTAAATATTTCCTACCAAAAATTGCTTATGGATTTGGTATCCTTATCATGCACAATCACTTATGGTAATCCATGTAATCTAAAGATCTACTCTATGAACTAACTAGTCACTTGTGAAGTAGTAAACTATGTCTTGGTAGGAGTAAAATAGGATGCTTAGTGAGTCTATTCATTGCTACATAAATGTTATTCCATCCCTTTTTGGTTTTAGGTAATCTAGTAATGAAATCCATGGTAATATGTGTCTAGTTGCCTTCAAGGATAGGCAGTGGCTGTAACAAACTACCTAGCTTATGGGTGCTTCCTTGTTCAGTTGACAAGGCATACACTTCATGATATAATCCTCAATAACTCTTCACAATCTTTTCGAATGGAAACTTTTTTTGATCTTATCATAGGTCTTAAATACCCCATAATTTCCAACTATAGACAAAAAAATGCAACTCCTCAATATTTTTAGCCTAAAAGAAGAAGTATAGGAATACCAATCTTACCATTAAACCAAATTACACCATTTTTAAGCTAATAATGTGAGTTTTTCTCCATAAGACCTTGCTGTAATTTTTGAAATATATGGTTGAGATCATTATCCAAAATATAGGCCTTATGTGACTTCTCAATCCAATCACTATGTAGCTCAGTTGTAGCTGAAACTTGACATGCCCACATTTTGGAAATAGAATCAACTACCACATTGTCCTTACCCCTTATATGAGTGATGTCAAAATCATAGTTTTGCAAGCCACCTACACTACTTAGGAGTAATATTTAATTAAGTAAGAAAGTAGTTTAGAACCCTACGATCACTCTGGACTCTAAATCAATTACCATATAAATAATGGCACTACTTTTTTATCACATGAAGAATAGTCAATATCTCTTGGTCATAGACATACATAGCCATTTTCTTATCTGGAAGCTTACGACTCTCAAAGCCAATAACTCCATGCTCCTACAATAATATAACTCTCATGTCATGACCATTGGCATCACATTGTATGGTAAACTCTCTAGAAAAATCCAAGAATATCAAAATAGGAGCAAAATTAATAAGTTCATTTAACTGGTTGAAGCTAGAATCTGCAACAAGTGCGTCCCAAAAAAAGGCTTCCTTCTTCAACGTGTTGGTCAAAGGAGATACTATACGGCCACATAATGCTGAAAAAATCTGTGTCAAAATGATGATAGACTAAGATATCCCCTAAGTAAAGCAGTGATTGTAGGTGTAGCCAATCTCTAACACAATGCACCTTCTTAGGATCATCATGTATTCCTTTCTCCCTAACAATATGGCCTAAGTACTCCACTTCTATTTGCATTTTAAAAGCACTTCTTTTCATTAGCAAAGAGTCTATGATACCTCATTATATCAAAAACTTCCTTATATGTAACAAAAGATCGTGTAATGTCTTGCTATAGATCAGTATGTCATCAAAGAAAACAAGGACAAACTTAAAAGAGAAAAGTTTGTAAGATCTTATTTATCAGACTCTAGAAGGTAGTTAGTGTATTGGTAAGTCCAAATGGCATCACCAAGAAATGTTATAATCCATGATCAAGCCTAAAGATTGTTTTAACTTCATCACCCTCTCATATATGGATTTGATCATATCCTAATCTCAATTCAATTTTGGTAAAGAATCTAGCCCCCTTGAACTCATTAAGCAAATCATCAACCCTGGGAATCGAATACCTATTCTTCATTGTGATCTTGTTTAGGTCCCTATAGTCAATACACATCCTGAAAAATTCATCTTTCTTCTTCACTAATAAGACCATATATGCATAATGTGAAAAACTAGGCTCAATGAATCCCATCTCTAGACTCTCCTTGATTTGCTTGGCCACTTCTTCATGCTCATATTTAGGTGGACTTTAGGGCGGCTTATTGGTTGGCTTTGAATGTGGCTCCAAACCTATAGGGTGATCCACTGCTCTTTTGGGAGGTAATGAAGTAGGCACTTCAAACAAGTCCATGTACTCCTCAAGTAGAGCCTTCAAAGTTGGATGCTTAACTGAATTCCAAGACTAATCCTCAACCTCTTTATTTAGGTGTAAAATAAAAATCTGAGAATGCCTCTTCAACTCCTTGAGCTACTTTATGGTGATAAGGTGAAAATTAGATTTACTAGGGATTCCATATAGATAGATAGGTTGCCCATCGATGGCAAACTCGATATACAATTGTGATAAATATACAACAATGTTCCCTAAAGTCATTACCCAATCATATCCAAGCACAATATCTATGGATCCCATTTCTAAAGTAATTAGGTTCACCTGTACCTCATAATTTTCAAATAACTATATGGAAACCTGTGGAAACATTTGAGTGCTGATTTCCTCTTTACCATTGGCTAATTATACCCTTATGGGCTACTTCAAATTAGTGGGACAATAGTGTAACCCATCCACAACTTACTTATTCACAAAACTATGTGTACTACTATTATCTATCAAGATAAACACATCCTTCCCGTGAATGGTACCATTCATACGAAGTGTATTAGGGCTCTTTGAACCTATTCAAGCATTCATGGAAATAGAACAAAGGGTAGTGGTAGTAGTAGGTAAATTTATCCCACCAAGATCAAAAGGAACATGCCCATTAGGGTCAAATGGAAATCCATTTGTAACCCCATAAGACTAATTGGGATCAAGATCCTCATCATGCTCTTCAAATTTAGCTTTTGCACTCATTGTTGGTTCTTCAATGTCATTTTTGTTCGATAGCAACTAAACTCTATTCTTTTATGGTCACCTCATCATCCACATCCTCAAGTACTATCATGTTGTAATTGTTGGCTTTGGAATTCTTGTAAGTGCACCTACATACATCATTAGTTGCATATTTTTCACCACATTTGAGACATATACCCTTTTCTTTATGCTCTTTAAAGAGATCCATAAGTATAAAATTGCCATTATTTATTGAATTATTTCTACATATATTATCACATTGCTTAGGCTCTACTTTATGGCTGAATATTGACTTTGAAGCACTTTGCTATCTAAAGCATTGAAAGTAGGCTATGTAGGGACTTTGGGACTACTAAATGAAGTATTGAATCCTCCATAATTGCCACCAAAGTTGCCCTATTTACCAACAACCCTTTGCTATATTGGTTGTTGAATAGATATCTGTCACCACCATCTTCAATGATAGTCAAAGCACATTGGCAATTGCATGGCATCCAATACTCCATACATGTGCTAAGCACATTGAGGTGCATAATCATTATGTCAGGGAGAGACTCTCTATAAAGAGATCAGCTTGGCCTTTGTACCAACACAAGGCAACCTTACAAAACTTTTCAGAAAGGCTTTGCCTCATGAGAAGTTTGAAATAGGCATGGCACTTTCCTATACATGAGTGCTAGCTCTCATTCATTGCATCATTCCCAAGGGAGATTTGTTACTATATTTTGGTAGTGATGTATGTGAATACACTTAGGACTGCAAGGGCACTTTTTCTCCTCTTTAGCAGGTTTTTTTCCCAACCTTATGTGTATGACTACTCGTTTTAGGGCATACTTTGTCTTGTAAAAACTTCTATGTTGATACCTCTCAATATACTTCGAGTTGTGCTCTCTCAAGCTCGTTTTTCTCCAAGTTGTGTACTTGCATTCTTGCAACCCTAAATCCAAAAAATTCTCCCTCTCTTCTCGTGTGCTCTCCTTATGTATTGTATTTGTATGTGTGTATGTTCTCTGTGTGTGTGTGTGTGTGTAGTCGTACAGATACTAAATGCTGGAAAATACATTGTATGATTTTTGATGCATATGTTCTATAGACTGTATTATATGGAGTGGAAGTGTGGGAAGGGAGCATCTCCTCATCTGCATGGAACGACATTGAGAAGCTGCGGAGAAAGCTATTATGCGTAGACATTTGGGCATCAAAAGCACCACACCATATGTACTTATGCTTTTGGAAACAGTCCATCGGCCAATTGAGGTACAGGCCATGATCCAGGCACTAAGATATGTCATCCGAGTACATCAAATGGATGATAGTAGGCTCCCCAAATAGGCATGGGATAGTAGCACACGCCTACAAAAAACACGGAAAAATAAAGTGCTTTCAACAAGATGGGTGCTGGATATGAAAAAATGGTTTAAAGGGTGGGGAATGGATAGATATCTAGATATGGCATTCGAAGATATATGCATGTACACATTTCAATCAAATCTCTTACGAGCGTATTAAGCAAAACATCAAAGCAAGGGAGAAAATGGCAAACTTGCTTATTATGGTATGCATATCTATCCTTCATGTTGGGAATTCTACATGTAGGCAGAGACACACGTGTAGCCATACAAAGCCAACCCACTCTTAGTGGCATTTAAACGGAGTATTGCACGACTTCGAACTCGATCACACGCTTTATTGATGGAGACATGTGCATGGAGTGGACATGAAGGAGAGACGAGGTTATGCAAGCTACGTGGACCACATAGTGTAGAATCAGAGGAGCACATGATTATGACATGCCTAGCATATGCACACATACGGGCTAACTTTGATATCCCTTTACATGGGCCACTTCACCAGTTTCTGACCACTACTCCTATATCAAAGTTAGGGGCTCTCATCACCCGCATGTTATGCTTTCGAGAGAACCACGCTGCATAGATCATTATTTCACCGTAGCTACCCTTTCCTACCATGGGGAGGAGAATCATTGTATATCTAGAAAGGTCCCATGGGTCATAATTTGGCCTTCAATGTGGACGATAATAAACTATCTACTCTACTCTACTCTAATCACACACACACACACACACACACACACACACACACACACACACACACTCTCTCTCTCTCTCTCTCTCTCTCTCTCTCTCTCTCTCTCAAAGAGACACATTGTGCACGCATACAAAGTTAGCAATATTGCACATAAAGAAAGATATAGATAAGGATCATGAACACACACACACACACACACACACGCACACGCACACGCACACGCACACGCACACGCACACGCACACGCACACGCACACGCACACGCACACGCACACGCACATGCACACGCACACACACACACACACAGATAATAAAAACCACACAAAAGAATCTCAAGGTGCCTTTAAGCCATATCCCACAATTCTAGGTGGATCCTTATGAATTAAAATAGGGGAACTTTGTCCCTAGAGAGAGTAACAAGTAGAGAGAGAGAGAGAGAGAGAGAGAGAGAGAGAGAGAGAGAGAGAGAGAGAGAGAGAGAGAGAGAGAGAGAGAGAGAGAGAGAGAGAGAGAGAGAGAGGGAGAGAGGGAGAGAGAGAGGGAGAGAGAGAGAGAGAGAGAGAGAGAGAGAGAGAGAGAGAGAGAGAATCAAACAAGACAAGTGTTACCTTAGAGAGTTGTTGAGCAGGGGGGAGGATTTTGGAGAGGAGAAGATTGAGAAAGAGAGAGAGAAGTTGGTGAGTGAAGAGGAGGAAGGAAGAGTTTGGGGAGGTAGGAGAGAGAAGGGGGAGATAGAGAGGGGTTGGAATGGAAGAGGAGGAGGAGATTTGGAGAAACAGGAGGCATGGGGGAGAGAGAGGGGGCGGGGAGGGTGTGGTAAAAGTTAGAAGTAGGATGGGGAGGACATATGGGAGGGAAGAGCAACAAGGTGATTGTATGGTAGTGATGGTGGCTATGGCAAAGGGTGGAACAAGTGGACTCTATGGAACAAAAATGGTGGTTCCCTAAAAAACTCACTCCAAATCTCACTTCTTGCACACACTTATGCAATATTATATCAATTTACAATAAAAAGGTTGCAAGTTCAAAGTGATACATTTGATTATAATAAGTGTGGTTTTTGGATTTTGGTAGTAGGTGAAGATTAAACAAAGTTGCAACAAGATAAAAGGGCTTCTCAACTAGTTTGAAGTATGGAGTTTGTGCCACATGGAAAGAAAGGAAATTGTCATAGTGTCCTACTCAAATAAGAACCCTTGGAAGAAATGGAGCAAACTATCATACATCTGCTTACTTACTTGCTTTCTCAATCCTTCATAATATGTGAAGATTTCTTTTGCTTGACCTACTCTATTACCATGAAAAAAGATAGGGATATGCATGCTTTCACGCTATAGCTTTCTCTTTCACTTTGCACACATACAAGAAGCTATCTCTTTTGCTCTCTTACATACACATAGAGATGGAGGCAAAAGGCTAGTGCTTCTTCTTCTTCTTCTTCTTCTTTTACTTCTTAATTTATACTTCATCTACTAAAATACAAGTGTTTGAGTGAATTCATAAGTGTAGACATAATGTACTAAAGTAATAATACAAATATGATAGGATAGCTACATAAATGTGTGAGTTATAGCAAGTGTAATTGCATGTTGCATCCACAACATAGATCACAAGTGCATCTTGTCAATTCACTAGCACATTTTGGTGGAGTAGACAAATTATATTGTTTGGTCATACATTGAGCTTGTTATCCAAGCAAAACCATGAAGGATCTCGTGGAGGTCACTTTCCATCGAAAATCATTACCAAAGTTCTCTATATGAGTATACAAATTGTTAGACCAGACTTCTTTGGAAAATATTACCAAAACAAGGTCTTGAATTTAGAGGACATTTGATAGACTATTTATGCAAGAAGATGAAAATAATCCATAAGTACAATAGTTTCTATAAGCATCAATATAATGGCATGACTAAAAGCTTCAATGGAGAGTTTACTTCTATGCTACAAAGGCCACAAAGAGAATCTAAAAACTTGAGATTTAGAGCTTATGTGTGCTTTATGGACATACAAAACGATAGTTGAAAGTGGTATATGTTTCTCAACTTTTCAATTCTTTTCCAATAAAGAAGATTTGCTTCCTATGAAGGCTAAAATTCCTTCACTAAAAAGATTGATGAATCTTTACAATGGAGTTTAGGATAGCTGCAAATATAGATTACTAGAGCAAGAAATATAGTTGGAGAATGGATAGAGGTTTTGCTTGCAATTATTACATGCAAATACAAAGGAAAAGGTTTACTCAAATGAAAAAAGGATTCAAGAATATGAGATTAGAAAAGGGAATCTTGTAATGAATGAGATAATAAGCACAATCATACCTATAAAAAAAGTTCAACTAATTTGGGAAGAAACTTTCAAGGTTGTTGACAAATTTAAGAACATCACTCACCAATTGATAGATCTACATGGTACTTTATACCCAAGAAGAGTAAACAACTATAAGTTGAAGAGGTATAAAACAAGGATAATTTCATTTGAAGAGGTATTAAAAAATGAGAATGTCATTAGTAAAATATAAATAGGTTGAATGGTCCAATTTGAGGGACTCTCCTTCATGCATAGAGCAGGAGAATTCACTAATGTACTTGATAGCATTTCGTGTCCAATAAGTATGAATGCTTTATTGGACTAAAGGATGGCTAAGTACATGGACCATTTTTCGCAAAGTAAAAATGAGATAGTGAAATCATGGCAAAAGAAAAGATAACCAATTGGGGGTAGTATGATTCTAGGCTCAATCCGAACTGGCAAAGCTTTAAGAACCGATTCATGTTAAAGGCATGATAGGAAGGTGGAAGATACCTCCCACGCACATCTTCTTTTATGAATTTCCATGTAGCATCAGTTTTTAAGACTCCAATATCTCTACAACACTACTTCCATTAGAGATGTGCTTCCCTTGTTAGTTTTAGTTTGGCCATCATTGCTTACTTAGGGCTACTTGTCTCTGCAGCTCAAAAATAGTCTTCCATGGACTCAATCCAAACTTCCATGTCTGTTTTCACATCTTCTCCTTTCCCATCAAATTTTGGAGGTTTGATTTTCTTAAGAAGAGATTCTTTCCCTTACAGTTCAATATAATCAATGATGGCTAGAATATCTTGAGTTTCAATATATTAGGAGGTATTTTAATACATGTCATGAAACTTACCCATGTTTTAACTTAAGGTTTTTCTTTAGAACTATTTTTTTTGCACCCGTTGAGGAGAGAAAATCATCATTTATTCACATTATTTTCAATGGCCAAAGGCATTCCATCATGATGAAGATTCACTTATGGAAAATTGATACATCAATGGTATTATAAGATGGGGTTTGGTAAATACATGTGAGATTTGATTTTTGGAAGAAAGGTCTGGGTAGCCTTCTTTACAATAATTTTCATGGTGCAAGTGACTTAGGATAGAACCTCTATCAACCAGAATAACTCGGATCACTTATTAGGCATAGCGATTTTGTTCAATCTCTCCTCCATCCATATGGAGGGTAGGGTTTGATTTAGATTCTTCAAAAATGAATAAGTAGATAACCTTAAAACTTTCCATCCACTGAATTTTCTTTAGGTTTATTTGGATGTAAGAAAGACAATCACTATTGATGTTGTAGTATATGGCTTCACATGTTCAATGTCTTTCACACCAATATATTCTACCATACAATGAAGATAGATTATAAATTCAATCCAAAATATACAAGAATCGATCTCTCCTCTCAAAGTTTAGAGAGTGCATGGCTGATATGAACATAGCCCAAAATACTAAGAATCTTTATCGTGCTTTATCACTCTAACCCAAATTTGTTAAGCATTAGTGGCATAAAGAATTTATTTCTAGTAGACTCTTACTTAGTTTTAATAGTTTGTAATAATATCTATATTCATTCAAATTTTATTTTTTCTTTAATACCAGGTGTAAGATGTCTACCTAAGTCAAACGTTGATAAAACATATTTTTACTGGCCCATCAAGAACTACCATTCAAAACTCACCAAAATAACTAGACATTCGTGGTCTCGAGCTACTTGAGTCTAGTCCACAGAGGAAGCTCTACCTCAACCCCAGAAGGATCGACCTGAAATGGGAAGCTAATATCTTATGCTAAAAGTCTCCTATTAGCCATTTAGCATTGGAATCTGAGGTGACAGCATTGTTATCATCCCTTAGACCGAAGCAAACCATTGCTGCACTTGGTTCAAAGAGAGTGAGAAATGAGGGGGAAGCAATATGCATCAACCCCTCTACCTTTAGGGTAAAGTCTCAGCTCCATGTTGAATGCTGAAATGACTAGATTTGTTGGTTGATTTTTGTTGTTTTTGAGGCCTGAATGATTGATTTTTTATAGATTTTGAGTGATGTTTGGTTGTTTTGGAAGTGATTGAGAGTGTTTTGGACTGAAGTGAAGTGACAATAGTGAGCTATGAAGAGACAATGTATTGGCTCTGATGCCCTTTCATACCTCCCACACCTCTTGGGAGACCTCTTGGGAGGCGCATCCATGACCAAGAGAGGATTATTATGAGTGATTATTGATTATTTTGGTGAGGAGATGATGTACTATTGAGAGAGAGAGAGAGAGAGAGAGAGAGAGAGAGAGAGAGAGAGAGAGAGAGAGAGAGAGAGAGAGAGAGAGAGAGAGAGAGAGAGAGAGAGAGCTAATTCTATTAAAAAACAATGTATCTATCTATGAGAGATTGAGAGAAGAAAACTATGAAGACAATGAAGATGAATACTATGTGATTATTTCCATTCAAAAGTAGTGTATTCTTATGTGTTTCTTGTTCTATTGATCGATTCTATGAAGATGTTGAAGATTATGGTTGATTCCATCAAATCCATGGGACATATCTACTATGATGCTATGTGAAGATTTTGTTCTTTTCCTTGTTGTGGTTCTCAAAAGAATGAAACAAAAGCTTGTTGATGTTACAAGATAG
Source organism: Lygodium microphyllum (assembly GCF_053477565.2). Taxonomy (NCBI): domain Eukaryota; kingdom Viridiplantae; phylum Streptophyta; class Polypodiopsida; order Schizaeales; family Lygodiaceae; genus Lygodium; species Lygodium microphyllum. The sequence continues at coordinate 32,312,357 of NC_141135.1, forward strand.
ATTTTTTTGCAGTAGAAACCCCTTTTGCTTGGTGTTCATCTTGGGGCTCCATGTTTTTGGTGCACAGCTGAGGAAGCTTGCCATCAACAAGCATTAGAAGAGGTTGAAAATGAAGGAAATGCCATTGCCAAGAAGAGGAGAATTCAATGGATTCTTACAAAGTTCCTTCTTTCACTGAAGAGTTGGAGATTCTTATTGCCAAAGCCACTTTCTACAAGAAGTTCATCCCATAATGGCAGAAACATATTACCATCATGATGCAAGCTCTATGTGGTGGACTATTTCCTCTTTCAGTTGAAGCAACATAGACGTGCATCTTGGTGGCAAATTGTTTGGGAACAAATTGAAGTGCAAAAACAGAGAAAATGGCCATCCATGAAAGATTTGGCATTCATTGAGAAGTTTCTAGACATCATCAAGTGGGAGATCGTGAAGAAGCTTCAAGAGTCATGGTCAGTGGAGGTTTACGAAAACAAGAAAGAAAAGAGTTGGAATTTGTTCGTGGATGCTCAACAATAGAACACGTGGGATGCCTGGTGTACTAACAATCTCTTGTTTGTCCAATTAGCAACCCACTGGAAGTTAGTAGGACAGAGTGTTCTTTACAACATACACTATTGAAACAATTAGAAGCTGGTATTATTATGATGATGGCACAATAGCGATCCTCAGAAGAATGAGTTTTGATACTTTCAGAACAGAATATCTCCCCCTGTGGGAGCTTTCGCTCAACCGCCAAGACCCATGGACCGCTTATTGTTTCAAGCATTCCAAGCGAGCTCTAATGGCTATCTCTCACCTAGCCGACGCACCGTCGATCCTATGCATGTAGTGAGCTTACCTTGATGCTTGATTGAGTACCCTCCTCTCTGGCACACTTCGGTAGCTCAACGATCCTTGATGCTAGCTCAAGCATCCTCAAGCCTCCTCCATCTCTAAGCTCCATCCTCCATAGCCACGCGCACAAGAGAAGAGAAGAGAAGAGAAGTGAAGAGTAGAGAAGAGAAGAGAAGAAGAGAAGAGGAGATGGTGAAGAGCTTCACCCTCTTAATCCCTCACTCCCACACACTCACTCCCTCACACTCTCACACTCCCTCTCTCAAGAGCACACACAAGCAAGAAGGGGAGAAGAAGAGAGGAAGAAGAAGACTCTTTTTGCCACATACCAAAGAATGAGCTTCTCATTCACTTTCCAACTTTATATACAAAGCCCTAAATCCTTCTTGGGCGGTCATCCCCTTTTCCCTTTTTTACATGGCCGGCCATAGCCTAGGCCATTTTTTCAATTTCCCACCATTCTAATTTATCATATTCCCAACTAATGCGTACACTTTGCACAGGAGTGAGCCTGGCGCTCTTTTACAAGGATTCGGGAGCGCTTCCACATTTTAATGGTGCGCCTTTTACTCTTTTGTTGTCTTGGGGCGACACTGAGACTTTCTGAGGGTCGTACCGAACATTTAAATTTATCAGGGTCTGGTTACCGGGCAAGGCGCCTTTTTCTGCTTTTATCCTGCGCCTTTTTTGCTATTTCCTTTTTTCCATTTTCTGCTCCTCTGTGCTGCGGAAAACACGGAACATTATCCCCCTCCTAGCTAGGTGCCAGTCCCATGGCACTACGGTGGGAAGTAGTGGCTAGTTGGGACTGCTGCTAGGCGGAACTGGTAGGTGGATGACATTGCTTACTTGATGGTTGTGTGAATGAGAGATGATGGAGTTTAATGATGATAACCAGGAGAGATTCCGGCGTGCTTTAGGCTTCATGGAGATTCTCGGCATCTTTCACACAATTGTGGCATCCATTATGTAGCCGGTCGTCCCTTGAGCATCAGAAACGCTTGAAGCAATAAGCGATCCCTTAGGAGGATGGTATTGGAGGGATTTATCCTGGAGAAGCCCCCCCAAACTCTGTCTGGACAAGGATATGGTTTGTCTTCACATTGAAAATCTGTGTTTTCGATTTGAAGATCTTTGTCTTTGAGTTGAAGATCTTCAGTACTGCGTTGAAGATCTTCAACCTTGCATTGAAATTCTTCAGGCTTGTGGAATCAATAAGCTATCCGTAGATCTTGAGGTGTTAGGCATGTATCTTTGGAAGATGAGGTTCCAAGATCTATGCCAATGGTAGATCTATCTTGATTTGGTTCAATCATGGTAGCCATCAGCAGGCAGATGGCTGGACACCGGCACATGGAAAAAGTTTTGGTCATTAAAGGATGCCGTGGGTGATCCTCTTCAACGGAGTAGCCAGTTCTTGAGACTCGAACATAACCTGCAAGAAAAGTTGTGCACTCCCTAAGGGGTGTGTCTACCTCTCTGTGTAGTGCGTGGTGCCCGTGGCAGTGGAACTGGGAGGTGGGTCTAACCTTGGGCAAGCCCTTGGTAATGTCCCACACTTGAGGACCGAGTTCGTGTGTCGTTGGAGGTGCAGTGCAAGTCTTAGGGTGACAGGTCTGAAAGCCATGCCCTTGATGTGCCCTAAGTGTGAAGTGGGAAAGGGCTAGGGAAAACCCTAGGTGTAGTGTCTATGGTGCACTTTCTTATTATTATTATTATTATTATTATTATTATAAAATGATAACCATGCCTAATTGTCTTCATTGGAATGAGGAGGGGAAGGGGGTCGGATAGATTTGCTCAAAAACTGGCGACTTTGCATGTAATCTTTCAGATTCATGCGGACATGAAGAGAAGTGGTGGAGAGAAAAGGGTGATTGCACCTAGTGAATTGGCTGTCATTCATATCTTCTAGGAGGGCTAGGCAAAAAGAGGGAAGGAGACCAGCCCTCATCATAAGACGAGCCATGGCACAGTTGTCTATAGCATTAGGGTCAAAGAATACGGGAGGTAGGCCGTGCTCTTGTGGAGTTGGGTCCTGCTTAAGGAGTAGCCTAAGTAACCTAAGATAATTACAGGTTGTTACAAAAGTGGGGTCAGGACATGAGGAGAAATCTGCAAGAAAGTGCGTCATAGACTCATCTAGGCTTTCGGTAGTAAAGAGAAGGGCATGCTCAGAGGATACTATAGTGGAGTTACAAATAATAGGGAAGTCGTACCGCCCGTGGAGGGTGGCATCAAAATCCACACCTACCCTTCGAGGGTATGCCATGTAGGTAGGGTTGTTCTGGTTGAATGGTAGGGTGTTACAAAACGCCATCCAGGCGAGCATGCTGATGTCGCATACTCGCCTCCTTCACAGGGGTTGGCTTTTGTAGGCCTGTACAGTGTGTGGGACTTCAAAAACTTTATTCTGCCAGTAGTCAACCACTTCTGTGCCCCAAGAGGTTGGGGTCTTTTCTCGCTCTTCTAGCCATCTTTGCCCCAACCGGTCATCGGGCGCGATTACCTCGTCCATCACCTGAGCGGCAGGACCCTCCGCAGACTATTGGGTAGGAGGAAACTAAAGGTAAATGGATCCTTTCCTTGTTCCTGTATCTCCCACAACACCAGTTCTGCGTTGAATCCCGCGGGGAGATCATCAGGGCATGGTGGGAGAGGCGCGGACGGCAGCATGGCTGGTTTGGCTCTCAGCTATTTCCTAGCTTCCTCTACTAGCTTTATGCGTCTTTCCCTAGAGGCGGCTTTTCTTTCCGCATATGGGTGCTCTTGTGGTGGCTCTTGAGACTGCGGTGAGGGAGGTTGTGGAACTACATCCTCCGTGAATCGATTCATGTCGATTTCCATTTTTGCTTCCTTCCCCTACCATTCTCCCTGTGTTGCTTGGCTATCATCCTCGTTTTATCTAGCTGGAAGGCGGCCACTAATTCCTTCTCGACTGCCAACTTTGCCACGACTATCTTGCGTTCCTCCTTAGCTTTCTCCAATTGGGAGAGCAGCTCTTCGTCGTAATTAGCCGATGGCGTCATCGTTGTGTGGATGGGTGAGGTTGAGGCTTCTACTTTCTGCCTTTTGGGCTCTTGCCTGGATTCCGCATCCGTAGCTGGCCTCTTTTGTCCTGCGGCCGTGGTTTTTGTGCTCTGTCCCTAGCCCATCTGTAATATCTCCGCACAATAAAAGTTAGTTGGTTGGTTCATAAGTTAGTTAGTCAATTAATAAGTTAGTAAGATTACTAACTAAAGACTAACTAAGGTAAAAACTAACTAACATTAATTATTGATAATTTTTATTTAATTTAAAATATTTTATTTAGAAAAATCAAGAGTCATAAATTCGATGTTTTTCTCGAATTGGCAAAGACCGTAGCTACCCTTCACGTAAATTACAACGTGAATGAGACTTATGAGTTATATTAATCACTAAGTTCATGTGTATAGTTTGAAAGGTCCAAAAATATTAGATTTTGGGCAAAGCTAGTATATTTTAGATATTATCCTTAAAAAAAAGATATGGAGATTTTTAGAACTAGATGTCATTTAAAAGAAAAGACAAGTGATATTTTAGTTAGTTTGAAGATTTTATAAAAAGAAAAATAAAGAGAAGTGACTGGCGAAATCGCGCGCGCCGCGATCGCAGTTTACAGGCAGTAGACAGCACTTCGAACAGAGAAAAGAAGAAGGAGTGAACTGAGAGCTTTCTAACCAAGTGTCTTGGGGTTTTACCCCCCTTTCGGAGCCAATGGAACCATCAGATTTATGATCTGAGCATCAGATCACTGATCTTTCCAAGATCCCCCTCCACAAAGAGCTCCACTTCTCAACCACAAGCCCTCTTCTCCAATTCACTATAAATATGAGGCATGGGAGAGGCATAGGAAGCATAAGGAGACCCCAAGAGGCTGCGAGAGAGAGGTAGAGAGAAGGATACTCCTCCAAGAGATTGTGAGGAAGAGCTTGAAAGAGATCTTGAGAGAGAGAGAGAGAGAGAGAAGAGTCACCTCGAGAGGCTGCAAGGAAGAGAATTAGCTCAATTCCCTCTATCATCTTGAATCTATTCTACCTTCTTAATCTCTTGAGTCTACCTGCGGACGATGGCCTCCAAGCAAAGAATGTCGCGTGCGGATGACAATCTTGCAACTAGCAACAAGGCTTCGGGCAAAGGCATCAATATCAATCCAACTGCGGTTCCGGTCGTAAGTAATGTATTTTCAAATTGATTAATGCTTGCTTTGACTCTCGTATGAGATACGTTAGGCCCCATACTATTGCACGAGTATAGGTAATGGAAAAGGATAAATTTCATCTCACCTATTCGGAAGATGGAGTTTGCGAAGTGCATATAACAAGGATAGATAATTGCATCCAGTTACATATGACGTATTTGCTAGTAGAGCAATTACAAGGAAGAATCAGTCAAGCGTTATGAATGGCATAGTCGTCAAAAGAACGATATTAAAAGATTGGGCATAGAAATGCTAGATTAGAGTATAGTCAAGGGTTATAGATAGCATAATTGCTAAAAGAATATGGCATTAAGAATCATGAATGGAGAAGTACTAGTTTAAAGTTTAGATACTTCAAAGGTACTTAGCCTAAGAGCCTAGGAGTCTAATTACTTGAGATCATCTCACACTTATCTTATCAAGTATTTACATGTTATGCCTATGACATGTTTGATATATGAGGATAAATTTCTATTTGCCTCATGACTTGACTAAGAGCTAGTACAAGAAATTGATCATAAGGGTTAAAGCTAGGATGTCTTGAGATCCGTCGGATAACGATGACTTTTGCCAATCCAAATTCAGGGTTGGGTTATCAATCAAGGTAAGTGACCTATAGAACTTACATCATGAATAGTGTTTGAACCCTTAACATATGCCCTAGCCGAAGGAAGGAAGTGTTAAGAACATGTTGCATGGTATTGCTCTTAGATCCCAAGGGGAAGAGCAAATATACGATGGAAATGTTATATCGTCTATTCTTGCATTGTTTGGAAAGAATGCAATTGGTTTTGTTGATTGATCGAACAACATCCTAAATGTTTTTACATTCAATTGGTTGTTAGTTATTGTTTGGATGATTATTCCAAGTGCTTGTGATTTATGGTAAATGCATGGCAAGGGTCTGTGATGACAAGTCGCCATGGGATTAAAGGAATGTTTCCTTGGAAAATGATATTAGGCTGATTGCCTTGTTTGTGCTTGATTCTTAAAGGATTTAATTAAGGAAGGATATATTGTACGGGTGGATCACCTCCATGGTCGCACCGCGTAGTAACCCGAAAGGGCACTGCTCGATTCATGGGCCGAAGGTCGAGTGGTGAAAAGGCCAACCACGGGAATGATGTTTCGCTCCTAGACAGCTTGTGGGTCAGTTGGAGCTCTGGACACCCCTTGCTAGGTCAAGAATGGAGTTGAAGACCTCCGTGGCCCCCAACATCTGGGCATGTTGGGAGATCCTATTCTAGATAAAGGATTGAGTTTTTGGTGCCATGTGAATTGGACCAGTTACTTCTGCATGGCAGAAGGGATACTTCTGTTGGACAGAAGCGAAACATAATTTCTCCTGTATGGGCGGGAGACAAAGATTAACTTGAAGATAAGTTAAGGAACTTGTTTGATCTTGTTTGTCAATAGATTGCTTTGCCCTGTTTTCGTGTCTGTGCTATAATTTACGCGAACGAACCCTGTTCCCTAAAAGGCTTAATTAATGAAGCTGATTTTAAGTGTCACACATAAATGTGATAGGACCTAATTAGAAAACTAAAGCTATTAAGGGAAGCGGGTGGGCGGAACCCCCGACGGGTCCGTCCTATGGCAGGGTGGTCCCAGAGAATTGGGAGGCTTCTCACAAGTTTTTTTTATCGTCATTCGACCTTTAGGTATTGATAGGTTAGAACCCGATTCATGCGTTTTAGGGGACCGGGATGGGACTATGCCCTATGGGCAGAGAGGTTGAGCAGCGCATCCCTCTCGTTTCCCATTCTCTTTGAACCAAGTGCGGCATGGGTTTGCTTCGGACTGGATGTCTCTGCGTAAAGTAGGATGTCCAAAACCCGATGCTAGAATGCTAATAGGAGACCTTGACAACTAAGAACCCGAATTTCAGGTCGATCCTAGTGGGTTCGGTCGTGAACGTTCCGTTGCGAGGCGGATTCGGGAAACCCTAGGCGACAAAACTCGGAACATTCCTTGGGAGTGCCGGGCAGCGACGCTTAGATTTGTTTCTCGATAGACCGCTAAAAGAGTGCCTGGAACGCCGATGGGCGGGCACCTCACACCATCTCTTTGTTGATGAAGTACTGCATCCACGCCACGAAGTTTGACACGTCGGCACTGGTCGGGATGCTAGGGGTGATGGTGGTGGGTTCAGCGGAAGGCACCAGGAGGGTAGGAATTGGATGAATCGGGGCCTTGCCCTTGCCCTCAGGGACTAGAGGTGGCACAAACTTCGGCACCTGTGTGCTAGATCCTGGCCCTTCTTCTCTATGCGCGCTCAGGTTCCTCAGTTCATCTGCTCGGCTCTGTTGCTCGATGGAGAGGCGTGTGGCTTCCGCCAGGTCCTCTTCCTCCTTCCTTCGTAGCTCTTCTTCTTCCTCATCTGTCTTTCTTTTCCTTTCCTCCTCCGCTTTTCTCTGCTCTTCCTTCTTCTTCCCTTTTTCTTCTTTTTCCTTCCTTTTCTTCTCCTCTGCTTCTTATTTCGACACCTTCTTTGCTTTTTGTAATTCTTGTTTTTCCTTCTCTTGCTCTTGTCTCTTCGTCCTCTCTCTCTTCTTGGCCTCTTTTAGGGACTCTTTCTTTGCCCTTTCCAAGTCTTCTTCTTGGGTTTCCTGGTTGTCTTTTTGCTTGTCTGTCCCTCCCCTTCTTCTTCTGTTTCAATTCTGTCGGTGGACCTATCCTTGTCCTGGTGACTAGGCGACCTCTCTGGTATTTCTCCTTCTCCTTCTTCCGCCTCCTGTGCTTCCTTCACTGCCTCCTAGATGAGCGCAGTCAAGACACCTCCATACCCAATGAAGGAGGCTTTGGAGGAGGCTTTCTTTCTTTCTGTAACTTTTGAAGCCGGAGATTCTCCTCCTGCTAGTACACTACCTAGGGACAATGATTTGGCTGCCTGATCAATCATTTTCTGCACATACCCGTTCCAATCCACTTCATCTAGGGTATGGCTGTTACATTCTCCAGCACTGGTACGCTAATTCGATGCATCAATGAATTGTAACGCTGGCTGGAGAAGAGGGCATGTATCAGCTTGGCATGCATCCTGGCTTCTGTATCAGGGATATCCTGGATGCTTATGCCATCATTTGTGAGCACATCTTCCTTCTTCATTTTCAGCATGGCATAAACATCCCTTTTTTGTTTTCTTTCCGTCCTTGGTACCAATCCCAAAGCCTTCTCCACCAAGGCTGGATCTAACCGGACCCGTACCTGCTTTGCATCTTCTCCTCTGCCCACTGTTACAATACCACATTCTTGAACTGGGTTGTATGTTCTGAGGAACTCCACGCACTTCAGGTGGTCTGGCTCCTGCGAGAACTTTTCTAGATACTTCGTGAGGTTGCATTGTTCAACCACCCTCCTGGCTGCTTCCTCCTTGGCCACCACGACTTCTATGTTGTGGATGGTTCGGAAATTGAGCTGGCTGAAGGCGCGGTTCTCTAGATGGATGCGGTATTGCTCCCTTTCCTCGTTTGTGAACAGGAGTCGATGGGCGCGGTCTTGCTGCAACATTTTATGCTCCTGCCATAAATCGTAACTTCCATTAGTATTTTTCACATATCAATTCGATGATTGCGGGAAACGAAAAACTCTATGCTTTTTGAATGAATTCCTTAGGAAGCCATGTAGATTTTCCTTTTTAGACTTGGACTTTTACCCCTTTACTTCAAAGATTTTTCCTGCCCATTTTCCTACCCCGTCCGTTTTTTTATACTACATGCTTATACTTTTCATTAATTTTACTTTAATGTATCTCCTTTGATTCATTTCTCATCTGATTCACTTCACCTTACCCCCTCCCCTTCCACCTTGAAAAAAAAATCCTTCCTAGGATTAAGGGTCAAAAGGTTAAGGGCTTTTGGCATGTTGGGGTAGGAGTTACTTGTGAAGGAACCAAGTATAGAAATTTGGATTGTATTCTAGTTGAGCTGTGCGGTCCAATTCGAAAGGTCGAATTCCCACATGTGTGATGTATGTGAGAACATCTGTGAGGAAGTCACCAGAGTCGACACGGCTAGCAATGTGTAGCTCTTCCTCGGTCAACAAGCGATCGAGGTAGGGGTGTCCTTTGAGGTGTTCTTCCATGGGTCGGCCCCGAAGAGTGGTTAACACTCTATACGAGGTGGGTGCGACGTAAATGGGATCATACCTTGCCATTTTGATGGCGCAGCATTGCTTGGCGTTGGTCATTATGTGACATCCTTCAACTTCCCATTGCAACCTAAGAGTGTACTACGGCCTTAAGAAAGGTGATCCAGTATCAACAAGGTGTGATAACTTTGCGATTTCTTGGTCAGTGATAGCAGAAGTGGTTCATGGATTGTATGATGTGAGAAGGCAATGTTTGATGGCTTGCTCCTTGGAGATCTTGCTTTTGATCAACTCAGCAGCGGAGCGAGAAGCTTTTGCAAATGTGAATTCAAAGGTCTCCCAAGAGCAAGGCATGTTGCGCACTTCCGTTGCAAAGGGTTCTTCCAATAGACCTAAGTCCAAGCGGTCGAGCTGAGGGCTAGCGACACAAAGGTGGCATCGAGTCGTTTAATGCATTCCACCACGTCATCTCCGGTGTCCTCCACAAGGTCAGCGGCGGCTAGCACTAGGAAGGATTTTTGTTCGTAGGAGGGCGTAAGGCTGACAGATGGTTGAGGTTTGACAGAACAAGCAATTTTGACAATGAAGATGGGCGGTTGGGGGTTTCCTTGAGCCTGCAGTTGGGCTGTTTGGAATATGGGTGAATTAGGGTCAGCCATGACGGATGGACTGCTGCATTCAGGTTTGTTTTGGGGATTTGGATTGACTTGGTCGGATGATGCCTCCTGTGACGGTGGCTGTTGCTTGGGCCGATAGGCCTGTGTGACTCTCTTGGCCCGAAGCGTGGATGAGTCTGATGGCTGGGGCTTTGGGGAGCATTGCGGCTCAAGGTTTTGAGGTGTTATGGGACGTGGCCTGATCAAGCTTGAGGGTGGCGTATGAATAGTGCGTTTGGCCGTGGGGGTCTTGGGGATCCACAGCTAGGTATTTCCCTCGTAGTAGCCTTGTGTATGGAAGAGGGCTTTAGGGACCCATCTTTGCTTGATCACGCGATGCTTCCTGTGATTGCATCTTGGCCTCCTAGGTTTAGAGTTCTGGGTCTTCTGAGGGTGGGAGCGTCGACTCCTAGGCGATGGTTGCGGCTGTTTAGGCACCCATTGAAGGCGAGGCTGTTGGGCCTTAGCTTCGGCTGCTGTGGGTTGCGATTTATGGAAGTCGGGGAGTGGCGGCCATGCACTACCCCCCTCCTTAGTCTTGCCTACGGATGTTTCGACCGGTGGCTTTGCGGACGGTGATGGAGTTGCGCAGCCCTGGCTGAAAGCTGTGACAATGCGCACGTTGCCTATTGCTAGGTGGATGCGCTGCGAATCATAATCAATATTGCAGTGAGTCTACTTTTTGAAGGTTTGCCCTAGCAGTGACTCCGTGCCTTCATCTGTAGCACTTGGTAATACGTAAAAAAGCATTGGAATAGTCTCAGACTAGATAGAAATGGCGACTTTGCACTTGCCGAGAAGTGTGTATGAGTGGGCTCTGTATGGGTTTAATTTGGCAGTTGTGGGTTGGAGTAGCGGTTTGCCAAGTTGGATCCAATGACTGTGGGTTAAGACATTGAAGTCATTGCCCTCATCAATTAAGGCATTGAAAGCGCATGTTTTCTTGGCAGTGACTGTGATACAGAGGTAAGCGGGTTCTACGGCTTCCTCATCCTCTTTGTTGATTTCAATGATTGTGGCTACTTGTACTTTGACCGGCGATTCTAACAATGGTGGCTCATGCAAAGGATGCGTGGGAGGGTAGTACTTCTTGACACGACTGCCATTGAACAAGCCTATTTTCTCACCGTCTAGTGTCTCAAGCTCGACATTGCCGGTTCAGCTGATCGCACGAACCTTGAAGGGTTCGAGACCTCTGAATTTCATTTTTTGCTTATGCCCCTTAACTGAGTAAAGGAGCACTAAGTCCCCCTGTTCAAATTCGTGCTGCTTGACATGCTTGTCAAACCAACTCTTGCGTCGGGCTTTCTCATAGATAAGCACGTGGATGGTTAGAAGATGAGTCTCTGATAGGCGTTCAAGCTCGACCAGGCGTTGTGTCTATGCCTCCTGCCCTTCCCATTGTTCTTGAAGTGCTATTCTCAAGCTAGGAATGAAGAATTCTAATGGTAGAATTGCCTCAGTTCCATAGGTCAGCCTAAAGGGGGTTTGGCTGACAGTCGTTTTATAAGCTGTGCAGTAGGCCCACAAGGCTGCCATCAGCTTGTTGTCCTAGTCGCTGCGTGAGACTGAGACTACTTTAGTCAGGACATTGATAAGAATCTTATTAGTTGATTCCGCCTGGCCATTTGCCTCAGGGTAGTATGGTGAGGATTTGCGATGGATAATGAGAAAGGTGGATAGGAGATGTGCTATCACTTCGTTGATGAAGTGCGTGCCTTGGTCGCTAACCAGTTCGATGGGGCAGCCAAAGCACGAGATCACTTGCTCCCACAAGAACTTGGCAGTCGTCCTAGCATCGTTTTTTCGTGTGGCTCTTGCCTCTACCCATTTTGTGAGGTAATTCGTGGCCACAATGATGTACTTGGCTTGTGAGTACTGCACCATAGGACTGATGGGCCCTATGAAGTCGATTCCCATTTTTCGAAGGGTGGCGAGAAATAATTGGGGTCAGCTCCATTTGATCTTTACGAATCGGGACTTTTGTCCGTTGGCACTCATCACAATGCTTGACGAATTGCTTGGCGTCGCGGAAAAGTGTGGGCCACCATAGTTGAGACTGTAGCACCTTCCATGCTGCGGTGTCTCCACTAAAGTGTCCTCCCACGATGCCACTGTGCACCTCCGAGAGCACATCATGCATCTCATGCTCACACATGCATCTACGCAGCAATCCATCTTGCCCCAGCCTATAGAGTTGGCCTGCAATCAGTTGTAGGGCTGGATTTTCAGGATCAAGCACCTAAGTCGGGCTTTTTCTATTGGTCACTCAGATAGTCCGTGCTCGAGCACTTGGACTATGTTGTCTGCCCAATATGGCATTAGATCAGCCTTAAATAAGTCTCTCTTGCTGGACAGGTGGAATAGATAGGCGTCGAGTAACTTGTCAACAATGCCTTGTCCAACGGCATCTTCTGTGGGGATGCATGACATGTGATTAGCCATGTAATGCTGTTTTCCCCTTCGTACTACCATGGAGAAATCGAACTCTAGGAGTAGGAGGAGCCATCGAGCTATGCGCCCTGTAGCACAAGGTTTGTTTACTAAATAGAGCAGGGCTTGATGGTCCACGAAAAAGATGAAGGGTGTGGCCAATAGATAATGCCGGAATTTCTTCATAGCGAACACCATGGCTAATCCTTCCCTTTTTGTTGTCGAGTAGTTCAACTCAGTCTCGGTGAGTTGTCTACTAGCAAAGCTCACTGGATAGTCTAAGTCGTGCTCACCAGGTTGGCATAACACTGCCCCCACGACAAACTTAGAAGCATTGATGTGCACGTGGAAGGTAATGGTCCAATCTGGGGCTCGTAGAATTGGTGCTGTTGTTAGAGCCTTTTTCAATTCTTCGTACGCTCGTTGGCATGCCTCGGTTCACTCGAAGACAATCAGTAGCTTGTACAATAGTCTGGTGATCAGCGCATAGTTCAGTACAAATCGCCGATAGTATCCTGTATGGCCTAAGAAGCATTGGACTCTCTTGTAATTAATTGGGGGTGGAAGGTCAATAACAACCCTGACCTTCAAGAAGTTAGTGGCAATGCCGTTCTTCGACATCACGTGTCCTAAGATGCATCCGTGCTTTACCCAAAACTGGCACTTCAAGGGGTTCAAGGAGAGACGATATAAGTGGCACCGCTCAAAGACTGCGCGGAGTTTGTCTAAGTGTTCGATCCAGATCGAATGGACACACAGGTCGTTGACAAAGACCTCTAACTCCTTGCGAAGCATGTCCTTAAAGATGGTGCATATGAGGCGTTGGAAAGAGATAGAGGCATTGGTCAACCCGAAGGGCATGACTATGTATGCAAAGACGCCCCACTCAGTGGCAAAGGCGGTCTTGTGCCTGTCTGCAGGATGCACTTGCACTTGGTTGTACCCTGAGAAGCCATCGAGAAAACTGTAGGCTTCCTTGCCTGCCACCCTCTCGAGCATGTGCTCGATGTATGGTAATGGATAGTTGTCTCTCTTCATAGCAGCATTCACCTTCTTGTAGTTGAGGCAAACTTGGATTTTTCCGTTCTTCTTCATCATAATGACTATGGGTGATACCCAGCCTGTGTGCTCAATTTGGTAAATGAATCCAGCTCTCATCAGCTTGTCAATTTCCTCTTTGTCACTATGAGCATGTTTTGGATTCATAGGATACGGTCGCTGCTTGACCGGCGTTGCGTCCGACATCATGGGTATGTTGTGAGTCACCACACTCGGATCTACCCCCTAGGCAGTGTGATGAGACATGACCGGGGTGACCACAAGTCCAACATGTGACTGGATCCTGTAGCTGCCCTCCTAGGCCTCTACCTCATCCTCGTCCTAACGCCATTATCGGCACACATCAATAATCCATGAGGACTATGTTGCCCTCGTCGTCGTGCGAGACGTAAGGGTATATATAGGTCTCTTCATCATTCGGCTCTTTCACGTAGTGGACTGGAGCATTGCTCGGTGGGTGGCACATAAGGACTAGGCGGTCTAGGAATACCTGTAGGATTTATGTCCATTCTAGGGACGATTGGTCTCATATCGTTAAGTGTGGGAAGAGCCAATGGGGCTCCCCTTCCGAAGAATGGCTGCGGCCTATTTGGTAGGTAAGGCTGGCCATAGGATTACAAGTATGGAAATCTTCTTGGTAATCTACAATGCACGACATCATGGCCGAACCTACCACAGTTGGCATAGGGTCTTGACCTAGGGTCTTGACACTCGACCGGCAAGTGGTTTCCGCCACAGTACACGCATTGGATGTGCGGACGTGTTGGCCATCTCAGCATGTCTTGCAACTTGGCTAATTCCATCTTGATCTCAGCCAAGCCTTGGTTTGTCTCGGTGGCCTTCCCCTTATCTTGGGATGATGGGATTGACCGTTCACTAGAGGCTGATGTTCTCTCTGAGCTTCCTGAGTTGGTCTCCTCTAGATTTGAGCTCTTGGAGCTCCGCTCTTTCAGCTGATCATCGACTCTGATGGCTTCCTCAAACACTCTAGCCACCGCGTCCCGCTGCAAGCTTGAATTGCCTGCCAAAACCTTATACAACTCCTCATCTCGAATTCTGCTCTGATGAATACAGTCGAAACTGCTCTGTCAGTCGGTCGCTCGCCTAGAGGGATTCTCTTAAAGAGACTCCTCACATGGGTCACGAAGTCGCGGATGTCCTCCTCTTTCTACTTGACGTTCATCAAGCGTACTAGCAAGTTATCGGAGTATCCGGGCTTGGCGAATCTCTTGATGAAGAGATCCTTGAGGTCATTGAAGTTGGCTCGCTCTGCAGCATCTAGGCTTGTATACCACGTCCTACCCTTGTCGCCTAGGCAAAGCCCGAATGCTTGCGAGCGTTGAGTTTGGTCGTTGAGGCCGTTGGCTTCGCAGACTTGCTCAAACTGCTCAACAAAGCTGTATGGGTCGTCCTGAGGTTGGTACTTATCGAGTTGCTTGGCAACAATCGATATTTTGGCCTGGCTCTTTGAGCCTTGGTTCACTCCTAATCGTGCGAGCAGCGACGTCGCTAGTGCGGTGGCACTCTGCTCTACTGTTGTATTATCGAGCAGCCGTTTCATGAGAAGCTCGCTCAACGTCAAGTCTCCCTCCAGTGCTCTCTCATGGTCCGTTCGGTTTTGGCCAACCAAGTTCAGCACTCGCTGCACCTCATGCAGCTCCATGCTTTGCCTTTGGCTCCTAGCCTGTTGATCCCTATTGTACTCAGCTATGCCCTGCAATGCTTTGTGGGCTATCCTTCTCTCCTCTTCTAGATCTGCAATGATTGTGTCTGCTGTCCTGCCTCGGTGCTCGTACCGGGCGTGTGTGTCGTAATTGCTCACCAACTTGCTGAATAGCATCTGGGAATACGTTCAAATCGAGCTTCTCACTAGACCGATGGTCTGAGCTCTCTTCCGTCATGGTCGAGTTCTCACGCTCCACTAGGCTGTCGATCAGGTTGAATGGACTTGACAGATCCTCGTCGTTGGCGCTCCCTGCTTGGTCCTATTCTGCGCTTTGATGGGTTGTCTATGTCTTGGGTCCACTCCTATTGGTGGGTTTCTTGAGTAGTTTATCTGAGTGAGTTCCTTTGGTTATTGCACACAAACCTCAATTTATGGTCACTCAGTGTGTGCATCGTCTCTTGTGTACTTGTGCCCAATCAGGCTTTCAGCTTTCTTAAGTATACTTCAAGTGCGGGAGATCAATGTGGGTGCAGTAAGCAATTCCTCAGCATCTCACACCCTCTCGCTTGTTTCGGGCTTGATAGGCTTATAGATCCATTTTCTGGCCGTCTTGTCAGGGTTTAGGGTTTTCTCATGTGTCGCCTTGTTCATTTTCGGTCAATCCGGTTTTACAGCTCAGTGGTTCGCGACTAAGTCCTTGGGTCTTGCAACTGTCCACTTCTAGCTGCTAAGCGGCTGCGCACTACAATTTCTCTTATTACGTGTGCCAGAATCAAGTTCTGAGCGCCTGAAGGGTTTCGACAGTTTGCGCTGCTACGTATTTGTCGGGTCAGGTCAAATTTTTGAAAAATTTGACAAAAAGTTGCAGTCGGACCAACTGGTCCGAATTGCAGGGTCCGAGTAGGTCACTCGGATGGGCCGAGGCATAGGTCCGAGGACCGAATTTCTGGGTTTGACTTGGACGGTTTTGATTCGAACGGGCCGAATGGTGCTTGGTTGAGGGCCAAATTTGGAAAGTGGTCAAGGGCCGAATTGGAAAGTGGCCGAGGGCCGAATTTGAGACTCGGACGGGTCACTCAGACTGGCCGAGGCCGGATGTGCCATGTGGCAAAAAGCTTTGACTTGGACGGCCGAATGGGTTGACTCGGATAGTTGCCTCGGACGGTTCGAGGGTCCGAGGACCGACTAGGGTTTGGCTGAGTGGGAGGAGTGACAAAGGCCGAGGGCCGATTCTGGGACTCGACCGAGGAGAGGCCACTCGGACGGCCGAATGCGGCGCGCGTAACCCGCGCAAATACAATTTCGATCGATTCACCAAATGTAGGCCGGTGCCATGGCCATGCACTTCCAGATCCTATCTGGGGAAGTAGAGGGAGAGATTCGTATACCTGAATGGGCCGGTAAGTGCGTCAGTGATGCGATCGATTCGATACGGGTTGGAGCTCTCTCTCTCTCTCTCTCTCACTGAAGTGGCACAAATGAGCTCTCCCTTGGCCTCCTGGCTCTTATATGCCTTCCCAAGTGTGGCGTTGATGCCCCCACTCACTCACTTGCCGATCTTAGGCATCACTAGTGAGCATTTTACCCATTTTGCACGATTTTTGCCATGTTTTGAAACAGTAAACCCTACCTTTCTCCGGTTTGATTTTCTAACTCTAACCTACGCTAAATGCAACAAAAATCGAAGGCAAAAAACTGAAATAGATTCTCCATGCTTTCCAATCATCAAACAACCAAAATATCCCAAAATACTTACTTGTTTTGAAGATCAAAAACACCCAAACTTCCTACCTATCTCAAGATCCGTTTCGGGGATGAATCCCCTACTTCGATGCTCGATATGAGGCGCACAAGTGCTCAAGCTTGAATCTGTTGGTCCCGGCAACGGAAACAAAATGTGGGAGCTTTCGCTCAACCGCCAAGACCCACGGACTGCTTATTGTTTCAAGCATTCCAAGCGAGCTCTAATGGCTATCTCTCACCTAGCCGACGCGCCATCGATTCTACGCGTGTAGTGAGCTTATCTTGATGCTTGATCGAGTACCCTCCTCTCTTGCACACTCTGGTAGCTCCACGATCCTTGATGCTAGCTCAAGCATCCTCAAGCCTCCTCCATCTCCAAGCTCCATCCTCCATCGCCACGTGTGCGAGAGAAGAGAAGAGAAGAAGAGAAGAGGAGATGGTGAAGAGCTTCACCCTCTTGATCCCTCACTGCCAAACACTCACTCCCTCACACTCTCACACTCCTGCACACACAAGCAAGAAGGGGAGAAGAAAAGAGGAAGAAGAAGACTCTTTTTGCCACATACCAAAGAATGAGCTTCTTATTCACTTTCCAACTTTATATACAAAGCCCTAAATCCTTCTTGGGTGGTCATCCCCTTTTCCATTTTTTACATGGCCGGCCGTAGCCTAGGCCCTTTTTCCCATTTCCCACCATTCTAATTTATCATATTCCCAACTAATGCGTACACTTTGCACAGGAGCGAGCCTGGCGCTCTTTTACAAGGATTCAAGAGCGCTCCACATTTTAATGGTGCACCTTTTACTCTTTTGTTGTCTCGGGGCGACACTGAGACTTTTTGAGGGTCGTGCCGAACATTTAAATTTTTCAAGGTCTGGTTACCAGGCGAGGCACCTTTTTCTGCTTTTATCCTGTGCCTTTTTTGCTATTTCCTTTTTTCCATTTTTCGCTTCTCTGTGCTGCGGGAAACACGGAACACCCCCTCTATAGTGGTTTGAAAGCTGAATTTAGATATGTTGAAAAGAAGAAGCAGAAGAAATGTTGGCCAAAGAGTCCTCTAGAGACTAAAGCCCCTCTGATTCTATTTTGTTGAGTACAGACCAACTGATTGGAGCCAACCCCCTAATCAATGACACAATCAAGAGGCAAGTACTAGAACGAGTCAAGAGGTATGTGAGAAGAGAGAAGACAAGAATCAAGGCTGAGAGAACGAGATTGGAATAGATGCCTCCTTTGATGCCTTAAAAGTACTATTTATAGAAGTCCCCATGGTGACTCAAGGTCCCCTTTCTAGTTAGATTCGTCCTGAAATATTAATGACAAGCCAACAAATGTAGTCCCATTGCCAATTTTAAGGGAGAGTACAATGAAGACCCTGATCTTCATGTAGCAGAGTTTATGGTAAAATGTGTGGCTAACAATGCCAAAATCCCTGAGCATTGGTTAGCAATATTCCCCGGCACTTTCAAGGGTGCGATGTTTCAATGGTATGAGAGACAAGCAGTAGGAACTTTTGGCACATGGGACGACCTGAAGTTGGCATTCCTCACTAAATTCAAACGTGAAGGTTTTGAAGAGAGGATGCGAGAGGAGTTCATGAACCTAAGTCAGTCCTTTGGAGAAAGAGTAGAAGCTTATGTCTCGCGAATGGAATCCATCCTGAAGAGATGGACCAACCATCATTTGGATGAAGGTATCCAAAAATGAGTGTTCCTCAGAGGCCTACAACTAGAAGTTTGCAAGTTCATGGAATTAAGAGGACCAGTCAATCTGCAAGCTGTAGTGGAAGGTGCAAGACTGTATGACGAAGTTGAAGCAAGGTTGTCAATGACCTCAGGAAGAGGATTCTTACCTCCTCCCATGCCAGGAACAGTATACCCACCAAATGCAATTCCACAGACCGTTCCCTACCCCTACCCCTACCCCTAGATGCAAATAATGCCACAATACAATGCACCTAATCCAAAGTGGCCGCATATGACAATGTCTCAAATGATAGTTCAACCACAACAGCAGTGGCCTCAAACAGTTCCTCCAATGGCGACTCAACAACAGTGGAATCCTACCCACTGGAATCAACAACCCCAAGTCTCAACAGGAGCTCTCAATTAGAACCAGAATAGAGGACCTCTTGGATTAACCCAACCCGTATATGCAGTAATTACACAAGCTTCCCAAAACCCTACTACAAGTATTTCAAGAGGTGAAAATCTAAAGGACTATCTGTCAAATTCAATGGCAAGTATCAAGAAAAAGCTTATGGATATGATTACAGAGCAGTTACAAATGTTGAAGGTGAATACCGCCAATATATCCACTCCTACAAGAGGTGGGAGAGATGTTGAGAGCGGAGTTTTGAGCCCGGGATGTGCCTAAAATTTGCCAAAAAATTTGGAATTTAGGGGAAAAATATTTAACATCGAAGGCGGCGGCTCCAGCTAGGACGATTTTAAGCATCAAGTGAAAGATGACTTTTAAAAGGCGCTTGAGCGACACTTGTGGATTTTTGATAATTTTTAAGACTGCAGTGCGGGTTGTTAGGAGTTGCTAGCCAATGTGGGATGTCAAGACGGACGCCCAGAAATTTACAGCACTCAAATCGGATACCGGACGGGGAAATGGCCAAGAAACCGGTCAAGATATGAAGAGGTGGACAAAGTTTGGCCAAGTCGGAAATGCCTTTTGGAGCCTTTGGTTCCCCCCTCAAAAATTTTATACATCCTTGATAAATAAAACATGGAGAGAGAATGAGGGATGAAGGAAAAATGTGGAACAACATGGCGGCCGTTTTTTGTGCCCTCTTATGATGGAGATGGAGTATGCAGGCTGAAAGCAACCCATACAATCGATCATGGGACTGATCTTCCCTCTCTTGGCTGGTCTTATCGCATGTCTTCGCCCATACAATGGTGGCGTGAATGAAGAGAGCCAATTCTAGTCTTTCTCTCTCCTCCCTCTCTCTCCCCTAAGGGGCTATTCTTGTGTGCAAGAGGAAAATGAAGAATGGTGAAGGAAAGCTTGTCCGGTTGAGACCGGATTGCTTCCGGGTCGATGTAGACATGAAGATTGCTGATTGTGAAGATGCTGGACATTGAATGTGGGCTGACCCGCAGTCCCGTAGCAAAACCGAGATCCTGAGACACGAAGCCTAAGAGGTAATTCAATTTTTATGAAGAAAAAATGAGTTTTTATGCTATTTGATTTATGAAACATTGTTCCCATGGGCTGATTATGTATTATGATGTTGTTTTCTATGAGTTTCAACAGTTTATAATCTGAAAATAAGAAAATCATAAGTGATATGATTGAAATTGTAAAACCCGTAAAACACGCGTTTGAGGGGTAAAAAGGGGGTTTTTTGCAAGATAAATGGGAAATATGAGACATAATACCTACCAAAACCTGAAATTTTGCCATCAAGGAACCTAAGGGCCATAGTCCACAATCAATATTAATTTTTAGTCATTTTTTATTGAAGAAAATAGAGAAAAAATACCAAAAAATGGTGAAAAATGGATTTTAAATGGGAGAAAATTAGGAAACGGTAAAAAGAAAATTCCAAATAATTACATGTGTGTTTGTGCAATGTATAATGAAGGTAGAGCATGAGATTGGCCTCAGTTTACCTTTGTTTCTATATTTTCATCCGTGTTTATCGCTTTCTTTATAGAGAAATACACATAAAATGACATTTCACCTATCAAAACGAATGCAAAACATTAAACGGTAGGGTGAGATGGGAGGTTGAGTGTCAAAATATAATCTTAAATCTGTTTTATGTGTTGCATCATGGCTATAGGACGTTGTTTTAAAATAAAGGGAAAGGCAGCATGAGCGTAAGGCTCGGTGTCTTTTCTCTTTTCAGTACATAAATGCTAGCATGGAAATTATGAAAAGAATGGTTTCGCACGATACACAATGTTGATTTTCTTTTGTTTGTGCACTAAACCATTCACATTATGCACTATGCATGGTTCATGGTATCAACGGAAAAGCTCCTGGACTGCATATCAATTGCTTTCTTAGGACTTTGACCCACGATTGAGAGTGTGAGGTTATCCCTTGCTATAGGATAGAGGGGCGGTTTCCTAAGGGACTATTAAGTGAGGACACATGGTATATCTCCTAGAAATATGAGAAATATAAAAGAGAGGAGTTTGTGTTCGAATGTTCTATATGTTGAGCAGCGCATCAAGGGGCCAATCCCTACGATGTAGGAGAGCTGTAGTGGGGCCGCGGTATCTCTACCGAGAGGTTGCCTCCATGTATGTGATCGTGGCATTGCCAATGTGTATGGGTTCTCCCTCTGTGGAGTTTATTAGGAAGGGAAACGTTGGACTACAAAACAATGAAACTATAAATGCATAGATTAGGCTTTAGGGTAGTTTGTCCTTTAGCATTAGATTTACGCTCTTGGTCCGCGAGGCTAAACCCAAATTGACTTCTAAACTAACCTTTGACAGCGATATAGAAACATGGATATATTGTTCTCCTTGTTACATGGCAGTCACAGAGTCAGAGACAGAGTTAGAGAGAGAAGCAAAAGAAAAAGACATAACAGAGAGTTTGTTCTTCTCTTACAGAACACCCACAGATGTAGAAATAGAACTTGAAGAGGACAAAAGTGATAATGCAGACGAAGATTATGAAAGCAAGCTAGAAGGATCTATCCTACTCATAGAAGGCAGAGATGAGGAAGACGTTCTTGACCTTTGACATTCTTGAAGCCTCAGAAGCAAAAGATCCCTTTCCGTTTGACAGAATGATTGTGGTACCCTTTGGATTGATCCAGGAATCATGTCATACACAAAGCCTTTATAACAAATGGATTAAGAAGAATAAGCATTCCTTCGGCATTGGCTCTTGTTGTCCAAAGTTACCCTTCTTTAAAGAAGATGATGACGATGCACCCTGCCAACAACCCTCGGTCCCTTGCAGCTCAAACAAAATGCAAGAAGTTCTTGTTATGTGATGTTCTTGGATGCATCTTCAAAAGATGAATTCTTGAGTCAAGAAGTAACTCATCCCCAACCCAAACTTGGAAACTCAATGATACCCTTTTAGCCTCCCAAAAAGCGAGCTAAGCCTTCGTTAAAAGACAATAGTAGTTTTAGTGCATCATCAGAAGATGAGACTACTCCCTTGAAGGAGTCAGCCAAAAGCAATCCGTGGGGCATTTATCCGTGAAGTGGAAGATGAAAGGAAATTGACATTCCTAGATGCTGACGGTACTAAACGTCACCTAAAAGTGGGTCTACATCTTCCAGAAGAAGAACTAATGGTACCTACTAAAGGAAAACTTAGATGTGTTTGCTTGGTCGTACAAAGACCTGAAGGGGATTGACCCTATAGTCTGTCAATATCACATTGACCTTGAGTCTGATGTTAAACCCATGAGGCAAAGATAGAGGAGTATGAATCCCAATTAATCTGCTCTGGTAAGGACTGAATTACTAAAGCTTCTAGAAGCTGAGTTCATTTATCCCGTGGCTAATAGTGAATGGGTTTCGCCCATTGTGGTCGTACCCAAGAAGAACAAAAAACTTCGAATATGTGTGGACTTTTGAAAGCTGAACTCGAAGGATCACTTCCCTATCCCTTTCATAGACCAACTGTTGGACATAGTGGCAGGCCATAAGTTGTATTCCCTCTTGGATGGATTCAACGGATACAACCAAGTCCAAATCACAGAAGAGGACCAATCCAAAACAACCTTCACAATAGAATGGGGAACCTATGCTTACAGAGTGATGTTGTTTGGGCTCTCGAATGATGCGATGGTTGATCATGTTCCAGGAGTTTGATTTTGAAGTGGTCTCTAAGCCTGGCCGTTCCCATGTCGTAGTAGATCATCTGCATGGATTCCTCAAACTGCAGAAGAGGAGCAGGATGATCCGGACCTCCCTGGTGCTTTCTTATTCTTGGTTGAGACTATAACTCCCTGGTATGCAGACAGAGCCAACTTCTTGGAAACTAACATTCTGCCCTTCTTCTTTCCTTTTGCTATAAAGTGACCTTTACTTTTTATATCCTCAACAAAGCATCCATAAGGATTAAATCTGACTTGCAAGCCCTACTCAACCATTTGACCAACAGAAATCAGGTTCTTGGTGATATTCGGGACATGAAATACATCTGACATGTATTTCTTTTTCCCATCCTGCATAGACAAATGAAATTTTCCGATCTGCATAATAGGATGTGCAATATCATCACCCGTCTCCACAAATCCTAGTTTTTCCATTTTCCTTGCATCCTGCATCCATTCTGCATGACCTATCATGTGGTTTGATGTACCTGAGTCAACATACCACACTCCGTTGCTTTCTTCTGCACTTGTCACAGAATTGTTCATGTGCTGCACCATAAACAAATGCTCATTTCTGTCATCACCCTGTCTACTAGAAGATGCATAATTCCCTTCTTGCAATTTTCCATTCATGATGTCATTCTGCTTTTTATAGTAGTCTTTAGCCATATGACCCATTTTACCACAGTAGTAGCATTCAACATTGTTGTTTGCATTTTGGTCTCTTTGCCATCTACCACGACCTCTTTGGCTCCCCCTGCCTCTAGAGTTACCACGTCCTCCTCCATAGGATTGGTTTTCTTGAGTTTGCTGCATATCCTGTGAAAGAGAATCAGATGCCATTATAGAACACTGCAAGGAATTCTGTCACTGCAAAAAACACAGCTTCAGCCTCACAAGGGCAAATCTGCAAAACAGACGAAAGTGGTATTTGACCACACGGTCATTTCCTTGTGACGATTTTGCATCAACATGCAACAAGGATGATTTTGCATCAACATGCAACTAGGAAGTGAAGATTTTGCATCAACATGCAATTTCTACTGTAACTTTTCACCGACCTGTAGAACAGTGGTCACACAGCAAAAAACATGGCCTTTTTGTGAGTGCGTGCGGAAAACTTCTGCCTCCGAAACGGGCCCCGAAATAGCCTCGAATCAAAAAAACAGGCCAATCGAGGGTTAAAGCCTCTTCATGTAGCATATACTGCCCTCTTCTTATACCGCGAAGGGTGTCTCAATCTGAGACAATGCACTCTTGCAATTTCAGGTTGTGCTACCTGCAGAGACTTGCTCCCAAACTCGAAAAATGAAAGCAATACTGGTCCGCTTACCAGAACACTGTTAACTTGGTTTGCTTTCTTGAGCTCCTTACCACGAACCAGGCTCTGATATCATGTCAAGATTGTGGGAGAGAAGGAAGGAGTCTCACTTGTAACTTTCTCACTTACACAATGGGGGAATACACACTAAGGTGGAGGCTGAAAACAGTTTTCCTCTTCTTAGTTGTGTAAGTCAAAAAGAACTCTTGTACAGAGAAATAGAAGAACCCTATATATGGGTATCAAAACAAACTCAACTAACTAAGGTGGCATACTAACTGAGCCACGAACTAGAGTGATAAGGATAGTTGTCATCTAGCTATTATTCATGGGCGGTGTACCAACCACATCTGTAGCTAACAAGTCGGTGACATGAATGCACAACGGTCACCCTGGTATATCAAGAGTGGAGCTCGATATCTCAACATCGCTCACACAAGGCATGGGGGGAGATTGTACCCAATTAGTCTTTTGCTTCATGTCGTGCAAGTCTTCTCTCTTGTTTTTTGTGCAAAAGTAGAGTTTTTTTGTTCTTAGGGACCTTCCGGCACTCGCTACGTATACATATAACATCCAATCTATGCACCAGTGGTATCAAAGCGAAGTTGAGATCAAGGGCTTCCAATCGCTTACCATCTCATGCGAAGGTGGAGCTCTTGGAACGATCGAGCTCTATAGTCAGTCTCGCAGCAATCTGTCAATACCACTGTGTTCCTAGTGGTGAAGAACCCCCTGCTATGCTGTTGGATCGCGAAGGACCTCTCCCAAGAAGCGGAGGACCCCCTTTGAAGATATTTTGTAAGTCTCTTTGTTATAGAGAATAGATAAGATTAAGCTTTGAGTTAAAAGCTTAATAAGATTTATTTAAAAAGCTTAGCTTCAAAAACTTTTTGAAACGCTGCGTGAGGATGTCTTTGTTGGCGACGATTGCGCCGACGGCATGCCGCCGTCCTGATCGTCTGATTTAAAATCATTAAGCTTTAACTAAAGCTTAAGGTTATTGAATTTTCTAAAGACTAAAGCTTCTAAGCTTTACACAAAGGCTTTGATTCAATTTTCAGTCCCTCCCACAGTGGCTGTTCATATACAATTAGTCCTGAATGGGTTTTGACTTTCATCGAAGCCCCTGTTCACACCTATGAACTGACAGAGTTCAATTCCAGCAAACAAGATTGCTACACGCAGACTACACGCACGAATATCCTTTTGGAAGAAGACCATGACATCAATTTCAACATCCACAAAGAAGAAATACTGCAAAAAGCCATTTTAAAAAAAATAAGCCTTGTAAACCCGATTTTGAGCTACTCTCATCCCCCTAACAAGATTTCGAGTGTGTGAGGTCTTTTGGAATTTTGCAGGATGTCCGATCAAACCATGGAAGATTTTATGGTTGAAGGTGATCTATCGTAACCAACGATGGAGCAAAAACTGGATTTGATTATGATGCAGCTTCAAGAGGAATGAAGAGCACATCAAGCTTTGCAAGCTCAATTGGCCAATCTGCAACAATCTACCGCCGACCAAGATGGACTGCAATCTGAAGATCTTATACGACGTATGATCGATGCAACACTTGAAGCGCAATCTATTCGGAAAGAAACAAAGATAAGTATAAGAAATTTCAAATTTCGTACTTTCAATGGGTCACGCGATGGAAAGACTATACTTGCTTTTATCAGTCAATTTGATGATTATTTCCATGAAGAACAATATGCTAAAAAAGACAAAATTAAGTGTATCACTAGTTATCTAGTGGATAGAGCATCCCTATGGTGGACTGTTGTCCGCAAAAGCATTGATTGTCCTACTACTTGGGAGATTTTTCAAAAGAAATTTTTGCAGAATTTTCTTCCACCGCAATTCCACAAAAAAGCAATCAAACAATGGGATCTTCTGCAACAAAGGGATCGTGAGCCTATTTTACAATATACCGACCGTTTTTGGAATGCTTTATTGCAACTTCGAATGCTCGAAGATGTACCTGAGGCAACCCATAAACGTAAGTTTATGTTTGGCTTACTTGGACATTTTTATGCGGAGGTGAACATGTTCAAGCCAACGACTCTCGAAGATGCAATTTCCTTAGCCCATGATAGTGAAGACAAAATTCGAGGGCGAGAGAAGCAACCACAACAATTTCAAACTAATGGTAACTTTGGTTCAAAATAATTCAATTCAAATTTTCGAAGATTCAATCAAAATCATTTCCTTTCATCTTCATTCTGTAAATCTTGGAGACACGACCCCCTGTGCTTTACCATCAAACACAAATCCAAATCCTAAGCCATCTTTCCAGCCAAATTTCAACATTCCTAAACTTTCAGCTATTACCAATAATGTGTCTAAAGCCAAATGTCATCAATCTGGACATCTAGTGGTGAATTGTCAATCCAAAAAGCCAACTGTTCACATCAACTATTTGGAGCAACAGAAGATGAAGAACATGAAGAAATGCCAGATTTCACGGAAGACGATGAAGATATCAGTACTACTTCAGATACTTTACTAGGTATGCCAAATCCCCATTCTTTATTAATGATGGAATGTCTTATGCATAGTAAAGAAAAGACTGTTTTACATGATGATGGGAGCACACATGACTTTATTTTGCAAAATTGGTCAAAGAATTGAATTTATATTCTGTTTCTACTCATTATCACATCAAGGCTGCATTCTTAGGCACTAGATACAATGGAACACAAGAGCATGACTTAGAAATTAAAATTGGTGACTATGTTGAACGTAGAAATTTCTTAGTTGTGCCTTTATAATCTAGTGACATTATCTTAGGAATGCCTTGGCATCATCAGTATAATCCCGATATAGATTATTCCACGCATTCAATGAAGATTCATTCTAATGGGAAACAAATCACATTGCATGGTATGCACACTTTCGATAATTTTCCATTGCTTAGTCATACACAGGCTAAACGTGCATTACGAAAAGGTAGCAAATCCTACTTAATATGGGTGAACGAAATTGAAGCTAAATAAAATCAGATGCATCCTAGGCACACACAATTTCTTTCACAATTTCAAGATTGTTTTGCTACTGACTTACCACCTGGCTTACCATCTATATGTCCCGACGATCACAAAATAGACTTAATTCCTGGATCACAACCACATGTAAAGGACCATATAGACATAACCAAATTGAACAAAAAGAAATTCAAGTCCAAGTTGAAGAATTGTTAACTCGAGGACTCATTAGACCCAATAGTTCTCCATTTGGTGCACCTGTCCTATTAGTGAAGAAGAAAAACAATACCTATAGAATGTGCATTGATTATCGTGCCCTAAATAAGATCACTGTTAAGAATAGATATCCGATTCCTAGGGTAGATGATCTTATGGACAAACTACAAGGATTTGCAATATTTAGCAAGATAGATCTTAAATCTGGATACCATCAAGTATGATTGGACACATATGATATTTTCAAAACTGCATTTAGAACACAATTTGGACACTATGAATTCCTTGTTATGCCTTTTGGTTTAACTAATGCACCAGCCACATTCAGTCGTATGATGAATCACATATTTTTAAAGCATGAGCATTGTGTCATTGTTTTCTTTGATGACATATTGGTTTTCAGTAAGAATGACAATGAGCATTATGAACATCTATCCTTCGTTTTCAAATTATTGAAAGAGAATCAATTATATGCTAATCCTGAAAAGAGTGAATTTTTCCAAACACAAATTGAATACCTAGGACATATTGTTTCATCTGAAGGTATTAAAGTTTACCCTAAAAAGATAGAAGTAATTTTGAATTGGCCGATACCTAAAAATGTGCACGAATTACGTTCTTTCTTAGGTCTTGCTAGCTTTTATAGAAAATTTGTGAGAAATTTTTCATTGCTTGCATTACCTTTGACCAAATTATTAAAGAAAGGCATTGTATCATTGGTCCGACAATCAACAAAAGTCCTTTGATTTACTGAAACATGCTTTAACTCATGCTTCTATATTGCAATTACTTGACTTCAATAGACCATTTTTCCTAGTAGTCATCACTGACGCTAGTGGATTTGGAATAGGAGCAGTACTTATGCAAGATTCCCATCCCATAGCCTACTCTAGCTACAGACTTAAACCCTCTGAACTTAAGTATTCTACTTATGATAAGGAATTGCTAGCTGTAGTACAAGCTTTACATCAATGGAAACACTATTTAATGGGATCTGAATTCATGATCAAAACTGACCAACAAAGCATTAAACATATCATTAGTCAACCACAAATATCTGACTGACACATAAAATGGGCTGCTTTTATTGAATTTTTTCATCCATCATACAATATCAACCCGAAAAAGAGAGTTTTGTTGCCGATGCTTTAAGTAGAAGACTGACTATTCATAATATCTCTATGATATCTTTTGACTCTCTTCTCCCTATGAAAGATACCTACGACTAAGACCCTAGTTTTCAAACTAATTGGAATCAATTAGTTTTAAATAACTGGATTCCAATTGATTCATTGTCTTATACTGATGGATTTATGTTCTATGAAAAAAGATTATGTGTATTTGTTCCATTTTGATAATTTGCTTTGCATGAAATTCATTGTCCCCCATACCAAGGCCATATAGGAATTATTTCTACTTTGCGTACACTGATTGAAGATTCTTATTGGCCACACATGGAATCTGATGTATCTAACTTTGTATCTGAATGTTTAATTTGCCAAAGAGTTAAACGACACCATGGTAAACAATATGGTTTATTAATGTCTTTACCAATTCCAGAACGACCATGGGAACAGATCTCAATGGATTTTATCATTGGTTTGCCTAACACTAAAGCTAATCATGATATGATTTGGACTATTTTCGATAGGTTTAGCAAACAAGCATATTTCATTCCATGCAAGAAAACGTTAACTATATCTCTAGCTGCTCAATTGTTTTTGAAAACTGTTTTCACTAATCATGGTTTGCCAAAAGTTATTATTTCTGTCTGCAATTCTAGATTCTGTAATAATTTTTGGATTATTTTGTTTGCTAATTTAGGAACAAAGATTGATTTTCATCTGTATTTCATCTTGAAACAAATGGGCAAACAAAGGCTACTAATAGTACCATTTTAGATATTTTGCGTACATACACAATTTCAAAACCATAAACATGGGATACACATTTACATTTACTTCAATTTGCATACAATAACACACCACATACAGCTACACAGAAAGCACCATTTGAAATTATTTATGGATATAGATTGCCTACACTTGTTACATCATTGTCAAACAAAGTTCAAGCTACTGATGATATTGCTAACATGCATGCTACTATTTTTGATGAAGTTAAAGATATGATTGCGAAATCCCAGCAATCATACACAAAACAAGCCGACAAGAAAAGAAAAGCTATGAGTTTCAAAGTTGATGATTATGTTTGGTTACGTATTGAAAAGCAAAGATTACAAAGTGTTGATAAACACCCTGTTGTAAAGTTGGCTCCTAGATTTTATGGACCTTTCAAGATCATTCACAAAATCAATGACAATGCATTTAAACTAGAATTACCACAACACTGGAAAATCCACAACACTTTTCATATTAGTTTATTACGACCTTTTAGAGGCCAATTACCTGTACATCCTATCTATGAAAACCCTCCTTTACTAGAGGAAGAAACTGAAATCCTTGAACCTGAAACTATTCTAGATATTGACTTTATGACCACTACAACTGGCCGTAGATATTCTATATATTTGGTTAAGTTTAAAAATCATCCTATTGAAGAGGCCCAACGGATGCACGCTCGAGACCTAAGTGCTTATTCTTCACTACTAGCTCCATTTTGAGCTAATAGCAATTGAGGACAATTGCTATCCCACCCCAGGGTTATGATGCCAGGAGGCATATTCCATGATGGATTCCGTGAGGTTTTGCAATGGATTTCGTAAAATTATATTAGTTGTCGGGGCTCATACACAAGGTGGATTCCTTGTGCGAAAAGTCGATGGAAACACCTGTCCTTTTCGGGCGTCTTGTTAATTTAATGTGCAAGTGGGTGATTCCATAGCGGATGATTCCGTAAAATATATATTTAAATTAATAGACTTTTATGAGTTTAGAGTGCGCACTCGTAATAAATTAAGGCTAGGATTGAGTTCTGACCAATTTATTTATTTTGTAGTTGAAGACTGCTAGGTATTCACTTTTGTCGGTTTAATTTTATTATTTTCTAACAATTGTGAATGCTTCAGTTGATGTGTAGAGCAAGCATCGGTGGTGTTGGAAAGCACTGGGCGATAGTGTGTATTCAAGTTATTTAGAAAAAATTATCATTTTTGATGGGCACGCATCTTAGACGTGGCACTAATATTTATTTTGACGCGCTTATTTATTGAAGCACCTGACATTTATTTATTACTTTGTATGCACATGGATGCACGATTTAAATATTTGTTATTGGACATTGTATTTGGACACAGCCCGACCCTTTGGGCACCAATCGCTTTAATTCTTTAGTGGGACAAAAGCAAACACAAAAGCTAAAGCATGCTAATTGTAAATTGGGCTATTTTTTGAGCTTGGAGATGAATAATATATCAAATACATGCTTTGTGGAGCACTCACACAAGGCATGGGGGGAGATTGTACCCAATTAGTCTTTTGCTTCATGTAGTGCAAGTCTTCTCTCTTGTTTTTTGTGCAAAAGTAGAGTTCTTTTGTTCTTGGGGACCTTCCAGCACTTGCTACGTATGTATACAGCATCTGATCTGTGCACCAGTTGGAGCTTGTACCAGGACCCCCACGCATAGCATTCATCACTCGCATCCTCGCAACTGCGCCGTGACAAACGCAGCTGGACCAAGCTGCAGGTGTCTGCTTCCCAGAATCGGACACTTGGACTATCTGACTCTCGAAGTCAGACCGTTCAACTCTACCAGTTGGACTATCTATGGTCTGATCAGACCACTCATTCGATCGAACACATCACCTTAGACTCGGACCACCCAGTCCGATCGGCCGGTCCAACTCTGCTAGTCGGACCCTGCCACATGGCAGTAGGACCTATTTTTAGACTCGGATACACTTGTCCAATCGGATCATCGTCAGACAGTTGGACCAACTCACCAAGACTAGGATCGAACCACCCGGTCCAATCGGACAGTCTGACTTGGACAGTCGGACCACCCAGAATCGAACGGGTCCGATTCTGGGAATCGAACCACGAGGGTAGAACATTTTAAATTGGTAATAAGTGAGCCACCTCCTCATGCCAAGGCCGCTCCGAACACATCCTCAAACATCACTGAGTACCTGACCCAACTTTCAAAAGCCAAAAATTGGAGAAACCACACCTAGGCACAGCCTAGAGTCAACCTCTAGTAGCAAGCCATAGAACAGACGAGACTTAGAGTTGAAATTGACCCTTAGATTCCAATCCGTCCTTCACGGAGTGTAGATTGTGCAGCATAGACCCTAGACAATATGAGAGGATAGCCAGGAAATGCGCTTAGAGCCATATTAGGTATGAACAAAAGGGAAAAAAGCGAGAACTGCATTGTTCATTTTGCATTCGTACCCCATAGGATTTCATAATTTAAAGTGCACTTTAAGGGAGAAAGCCTGATTTGGCACTGTGCACTGGAAAGCACTAAGTACAAGTGTGAATAAAATTGACAGCAACTGCTTTCAATAACAAGGAACTCACATAGAATCATAATAATTCAAAGAACCCACCAGTAGGAGCAAACCCTGAGACGTAGTTGGGTGCCATTGAGCCCCATTAATAGGACCTTGAAGACCCCAAAGAGTTTGAAGACGATAGGATTGAGGGCAAGTTGCTACCCGAGCTGATGGGACTGATCGACAACCTGGTGGAGCGAGAGGCTGTAGAAATGTCAGGAGCAGATTCGGACCGAGAGGATGACCAGCTGGACTTGGGCGAGTTCCCAATCGAATTGTAGCATATGGTCGACCAATACGATCGACTAACAAGGACCGTGATCCATGGCAAACCGATCGAGGAAGTAGTTACGAGCCTTGAGGAAGAGAGGAAAGAGTTGCAGAGCATCATGGCATATAACTGTGAGCAAAGGACGAGGAAATTGCGGCAAGACTTAGAGGTGCACGAGACACGATGCATTCTAGCCTTAGTTGGTAAGGCCACGACAGGGCCGAATGCAGAGAGGGAGAGGGAGCTAGAGGTAGACCTGACACTGAGCGAGATTGACACCAAGCGGCTCATAGACAACGTAGCTGCAAAACAGAGTGCAACTGTGCTAGCCACCTCTTTGCTCACAGGCTTAGGAGTCACGCAGGGGGTGAAGAGCCACAACAAGATCCCTACAGTGGCCAAGCAACTGGACAAGTACCAGCCCAGCAATGACCCCTATAGCTTCATGGAGCAGTTTGAGCAAGTTTGCGAAGCCAACAGTCTCATGGACCTCGCCCAATGCTCGTAGGCTTTCAGGCTTTCCTTGGGTGATAGGGGAAGGACGTGGTACACCAGCCTAGATGCAGCACAGCAAACGAACTTCAATTGCCTGAAGGATCTCTTGATCAAGAGATTTTTAGAGATAGGGTATTTGGACAACCTCATAGTCCGACGGATGAATGTCAGTCAGAAGGACAAAGAGGACATTAGAGACTACGTCACTCATGTGTATGTAGCATGTTTAAGAGAATCCCTACCAAGGAATGATCAAACGAGAGAGCGGTATCTACCGTTTTTATAAACGGAATCCGTAGCGAGGAACTTTACAAGGCACTAGCAAGCAACTCGAGCTTGCAGAGAGATGTGCTCACTAGGGTTTTCGATGAAGCAATAAGGGTAGATGACCAACTTAGGGAGAGAAGCGCTAGAAGCTCAAATCGAGATGGATGTAGCCAAAGAACCACAGAGAAAGCCACAACCTATAGTGAGAGATTAACCCCTAACATACAGGATAAGGGCAAGAGCACGGCACAAGACCAAGAGCTAGCCGAAGTCTCAGGATAGAGCTAGCATGGTTGCAGGGGTTGGTACAGAGACCCACTAGACCGCATGTCCAGTGTGTGCACTGTGGAGGCAACCACATTCCTACCCAAGTGCTAGGATTCAAGATCTAGGCCTTGTGCAAATTGCAGAAGGTTTGGCCATGATGCAATGCATTGTCGATTGCCAAGAAGGTTTCCTTACGCACAGCAATACAACTCACCATACTACGAGAATAGGCTGCCTAACTTCTTCGGAAGAGGAGCCCCATTGGCCTTTCTAGCACCTAATGATGCAAAAATGGCCATTCCTAGATTAGAGATCAATCCCACAGACATACCTAGACCGCATGGACCCTTCGTGACACATCCACCAAGTGACATTCCCATCCACTACATGGAAGATCCCAATGACGAGGAGTCATATGTGAACCCTTACATCTCGTATGATGAAGAGGATAATCCAGTCCTCATGGACTATCAACCAATGCCAATGATGGCATTAGGAAGGGGAAGAGGCAGAGGTTTTTCAGGGCCAACCCAAGACCTAGTCATGTGCTCCGTGGTCACATATCGACACGATGCCCAGAAAAAGAGCAAGCTAATAGGGAGAGAGCTGATCTCAGGTGTGCCAAGTGCGGCATCACCCATCTCTTCGGGGAATTCCCTAGACAAAAGCCATCCTCGAGCTCAGGCAATGTACCATCAGTACCTTTGGGGCTGTTTGGCATTGAGACATTTGACAGCGAGGATACACCCATCCCGTTGTATTTCATGACACGTGCATAAATGCGGCAGCCTGGCATATCACTGCCTGGGCCTAGCAACCTAGATGCTGCCTCAATAGGGAAGAAGAGTCGTAGGCGGAGAAAGAAGAAAACCGACACTAAGATCACTCTCAAAACTGACGGAGAGACGACGCTAGTGAGTGGCAGGAAGGTAACTGATGTTGAGGCTGAAACCACCGCTCCGAAAACAGTAGAGAAAGAGAATGCTAAGGTAGGGGAGTACCCCCACCCGAAGCGCCAATTAGAAGAGATTGAAAAGGTCAAGGAGTGGATAAAGGAAGCCCAAGAGAACCTAAAGGATGCTGAGGCCATCATAGAAGACGGAACTGAGGACTTCTCTAGTGTGAGCATGCTAGTCTCACCCTCTCGACCAAGGTCTAGAGATGAACCTATGCCACGGGTAGCACCACCCAAGAGAAGCTTAGGAGCTACGGGCCAATAAAACACCCAAGGCCAATGGCCTAGAGGTGTGGGAATGGAGGAGAGACAAATGACGAGTAACCTCCTCACGACATTAGTAACCACCTCAGTAACCTTGAGCCTAGGAGACCTATTTAGTCAACATCTGATGCTTTGGCTGGAACTGAAGCATTGGGTGGAGGAACCAACTGAGCATATTTCTATTGACATGCATGAGCATGATATAGTCACATAGATACCGAGCTTGATGTTGCACTCGATGCCTAAATCTCTGCATGTAAATGCTTTTTGGGAGGGCACTGAGATGCACATTGTGCTACCTATCCTGGTGTTGAGATATCGAGCTCCACTCGTGATACGCCAGGGTGACCGTTGTGTATTTATGTCACCGACTTGTCAGTTGCAGACGCGGTTGGTACACCGCCCATGAATAATAGCTACATGATAGCTATCCTTATCTACTCTAGTTCGTGGCTCAGTTAGTATGCCACCTTAGTTAGTTGAGTTTGGTTTGAGACCCATATATAGGGTTCTTCTATTTCTTTGTAAGTGAGTTCTTTTGGCTTACACAACTAAGAAGAGGAAAACTGTTTTCAGCCTCCACCCTTGTGTGTCTTCCCCCATTGTGCAAGCAAGAAAGCTACAAGTGAGACTCCTTCCTTCTCTCCCACAATCTTGACATGGTATCAGAGCCTTGTTCGTGGTAAGGAGCTCAAGAAAGCAAGCCAAGCTCGCGGTGGTCTGGTAAGAGGAGCAGTGTTGCTTTCATTTTCTGTTTTGGGAGCAGATCTCTGCAGGTAGCACAGCTGGAAATTGCAAGAGTGCATTGTCTCAGGTTGAGACGCCCTTCGCGGTGAAGCAAGAGGGCAGTATATGCTGCAGGAGAGGGCTTTAGCCCTTGGCGACCTTGTTTTTTTGATTTGAGGCCATTTCGGGGCCTGTTTTGCAGACGGAAGTTTTCTGCACGCACTCAGGAAAAGGCTCAGTTTTATGCTGTGCAGCCACTGTTCTACAGGTCGGTGAAAAGTTACTGTAGAAATTGCATCGTATGCTTGTGCGCAGAGACATTGGGAGTTTCAGAATCATCCTTGGTTCCTGTTTATGCAAAATCGTCACTAGGAAGTGACTGTGTGGTCAAATACCACTTTCGCCAGTTTTGCAGATTTGCCCTTGTGAGGGTGAAGCTGTGTTTTTTGCAGTGACAGAATTTTTTACAGTATTCTGTAATGGCATCTGATTCTCTTTCACAGATTGTCACTGAAAAGCTTGACAAGAACAACTTCCAGGCATGGAAGTTTAGAATGACGAATTTCCTTATGGGAAAAGGATATTGGGAATTTGTTGCAGGAAATGAAGAAGAACCAGTTCTTCCTGATGTTCCCAATCAGCAGCAAATGCAGGCATTTAAATCATGGCATGAGAGAGCCAGGAAAGTTATGTATTGGCTGTCTATCAGTATTTCAGACTCTATGATTGTGCATATTCAGGATGCAAGTACGCCAAAGGAGGCATGGGATACTTTGTCAAAAATGTATAGCACAAATACTCAAGCCAGGAAAATGCAGCTCAAGCAAGAGTTGCATAATGTGCAAAGAGAAAATATGAGCATCAACGACTACCACATGAAGGTGAAGAAGATTGCAGATGCACTTGCTTCCATTGGGTCGCCAGTGGAAGATGATGATTTAGTTTCTGTGACCTTGAATGGTCTAGGAAAGGATTATGCACAGTTTCGGACATCCATTTCAGTTCGTGAAAGATTTCCTGATTTTGAGGAGTTGATTGCTCTTCTAATTTCTGAGGAGCAGAGAAATGGTGGTGCATCTTCTTCAGGAGGAACTTCAAAAGAAGCTGTCTTCTACTCAAATGCTGGAAGAGGTAGAGGCAGAGGTAGAGGAGGCCGATTTGGAGGCCGTGGTAGAAATCAGAATATGCAGCAAACTCAAGAAAACCAGTCCTATGGAGGAGGACGTGGTAACTCTAGAGGCAGGGGGAGCCAAAGAGGTCGTGGTGGATGGCAAAGAGGCCAAAATGCAAACAGTAATGTTGAATGCTATTACTGTGGTAAAATGGGTCATATGGCTAAAGACTGCTATAAAAAGCAGAATGACATCATGAATGGAAAACTGCAACAAGGGAACTATGCATCTTCTAGTAGACAAGGTGATGACAGAAATGAGCATTTGTTTATGGTGCAGCACATGAACAATTCTGTGACAAGTGCAGAAGAAAGCAATGATGTATGGTATGTTGACTCAGGTGCATCAAACCACATGACAGGTCATGCAGAATGGATGGAGGATGCAAGGAAAATGGAAAAACCAGGATTTGTGGAGACTGGTGATGATACTGCACATCCGATTGTGCAGATTGGAAAAATTCCTTTGTCTATGCAGGATGGGAAAAAGAAATACCTGTCCGATGTATTTCATGTCCCGAATATCACCAAGAATCTGGTTTCTGTTGGTCAAATGGTTGAACAGGGCTTGCAGGTCAGATTTAATCCTCATGGATGCTTTGTTGAGGATATGAAAAATAAAGGTCGCTTGATAGCAAAAGGAAAGAAGAAGGGCAGAATGTTTACACTGGATGCAGACATGTCTGAATTGAGTGCAGCAATGTTTGCACATGGGACCGGTGTAGTTGCAGATATTGATATCTGGCATAAACGCATTGGTCATGTTAATGTACAGCGACTTAAATCAATGCAGGCCCAAAATATTGTTGCAGGATTGCCTAAATTCAAGGTTGCAGAAATGCATAAGGTATGTGAAGCCTGTCAGTTTGGAAAACAGGCAAGGAAACCATTTCCTAGACATGTTCAAGAGAGTAAGAAGCCATTGGAATTAATCCACTCTGATGTGTGGACTACTAAAGCCGCATCTCTTGGAGGCTGTCATTATTTTGTCAGTTTTATTGATGACTATAGCAGAAAAGTTTGGGTGTATTTTATGAAAAAGAAAAGTGAAGTTTTTGGGCATTTCAAAACTCTTAAAGCAATGGTTGAAAAAGAAACAGGCCTGCAAATAAAATGCCTAAGGTCAGATGGAGGGGGAGAGTACCTCTCAAATGAGTTTGCAAGGTTCTTGCAGGAGCATGGCATAAAGCAGCAATATTCATGCAGTCATACCCCACAGCAAAATGGAATTGCAGAAAGAAAAAACAGACATATTGGAGAGGTGTCTCGTGCCATGCTCAATGAAAAAGACCTGCCAGATTTTTATTGGGCTGAAGCAGTTGCTACAGCAGTCTACATAATGAACAGGACTCCCACTACAGCAATACATGGAATGACTCCAGAGGAGAGGTATACTGGTAGGAAACCAGATATTTCTCATTTGAAAATTTTTGGTTGCATTGCCTATGTACATGTGCCAGATGAGTTGAGATCCAAGTTGGATCCAAAAGCTGAGAAGTGCATCTTTATTGGTTACTCTCTGCAGCAAAAAGGGTATAGATGCTATAACCCTTCTACTCGTAAGTTTACAGTGAGCAGAGATGTTGTTTTTGATGAGATGAGTAGCTGGTATAAACCAGTAAATGTGATTGATGATATAGATGCACAAAATGGTAATGCTGCACAGAATTCACAGCAGCAGTCACAAAATATTAGTGGACCTGGAGCGTCCTCTAACAGTGGTTCACATTCTTCGCCATGGACAGGCAGATTGAGATCAGGAGAATCTTCTCAAAGTAATGCAGATAGTGGTATGCAGGTATCACGAAAAGGAAAAGAGAAGGTTGATCAGCCCATGTTTGATGTGAATGCAGGTCACTCTTATGTGGATGGTGAATCCAGTGGCTCAGAACAGAGCATTGATGATGAGTTGGGTATTCCTTCTATTGTTACACCTGGAGTAAGGAAGACCAGGGATGTTTTGAGAGCACCTGGGAGTGAACCTACTTTGCGCAGGTCTACGAGAGCTAGGTATCCTGTGGATAGGCTGAAATATGATGGATTTACAGCCATTCACTATGCATATATGGTCAAAGTGATACAGGAACCAGAACCCACTTTTTTTGAGCAAGCCATGGGAAAAGAAAAATGGGAGAAAGCCATGGATGAAGAAATGGATGCCTTGGAAGCAAATGCTACATGGGAATTGGTACCTTTGCCTAAAGGTAAGAATGCAATTGGTTGTAAGTGGGTTTATAAGGTGAAGCACAATGCAGATGGTTCTGTGAACAGATACAAGGCAAGATTAGTAGTCAAGGGGTATGCACAAACATATGGCATTGACTATGAAGAAACATTCAGTCCGGTTGCAAGGATGGCAACCGTAAGAGCAGTCATTGCTATGGCTGCATCAAAGGGATGGTCTTTACATCAGATGGATGTAAAGAATGCCTTCTTGCATGGTGATTTGCAAGAAGAGGTCTATATGGAGCAGCCACCAGGTTATGTGCATGCTGTTCATCCTGAGTTTGTTTGCAGGTTGAAGAAAGCCTTGTATGGCTTGAAGCAAGCACCTAGAGCATGGTCTGACAAGATAGGACAGTATCTTGTCACTATTGGCTTTCAGATTTCCAAGGCAGATTTCTCACTTTAAGTGAGAAAAACAGAGAAAGGTATTATGCTGCTTGCCATTTATGTTGATGATTTGATTATGACAGGTGACAGTGATGAAGATATCCTTCATGTGAAAATGCTATTGAAGCAAAAGTTTGAGATGAAGGATTTGGGAGAGCTGCGTTATTTCTTGGGCATTGAGGTGATTAGATCACCAAGTGGGATACAGCTCTTGCAGAGGCAGTATGGATTGGACATGCTGTCCAAATATGGGATGACAGGCTGTAAGCCTATTTCAGTTCCTTTGGAGCAGAATGTGAAGCTGAGCACAGATACAGGTGAGCTTCTAGAAGACCCTACTATGTACAGACGCATAGTAGGAAGTTTGATTTATATGACTATTACCAGGCCAGATTTGAGCTATGCTGTTGGATTGGTAAGTCAGTTTATGCAGGCTCCAAGGAAACCACATTTGGATGCGGCTAGACGCATACTCAGGTATGTGAAGTCCACATTGCAGTATGGACTATTTTATGAGACTGGGATTCAGATACAGCTGCATGGATACACTGATGCTGATTGGGCTGGTAGTATTTCTGATAGACGATCTACCAGTGGATATGTGTTCTCTTTTGGGAGTGCTGCAGTCACTTGGAGCAGCAAGAAACAGCCTACAGTTGCCTTGTCGAGCACAGAGGCTGAGTACAGGGGTGTAGCAATGGCTGCATGTGAGGTAGCTTGGTTGCATAAGCTACTTTATGATATGCATCAGTCTACAGATGGGCCAGTTGTCATCTATTGTGACAACATGAGTAGTATACACTTGGCAAATAACCCAGTCTATCATGCTTGAACAAAGCACATTGAGGTGCATTATCACTATGTGCGAGAGAGGGTTTTACTAGGTCTTATTGATCTAGTTTATGTCAGCACAGAGGATCAGGTAGCTGACATATTCACGAAGGCATTGGGCGCAGAGAAGCTGCGCAAGTTCAGAGACCTGCTTGGTGTGCAGGAATTGGGATTGAGCTCGAGGGGGAGTGTTGAGATATCGAGCTCCACTCGTGATACGCCAGGGTGACCGTTGTGTATTTATGTCACCGACTTGTCAGTTGCAGACGCGGTTGGTACACCGCCCATGAATAATAGCTACATGATAGCTATCCTTATCTACTCTAGTTCGTGGCTCAGTTAGTATGCCACCTTAGTTAGTTGAGTTTGGTTTGAGACCGATATATAGGGTTCTTCTATTTCTTTGTAAGTGAGTTCTTTTGGCTTACACAACTAAGAAGAGGAAAACTGTTTTCAGCCTCCACCCTTGTGTGTCTTCCCCCATTGTGCAGGCAAGAAAGCTACAAGTGAGACTCCTTCCTTCTCTCCCACAATCTTGACACCTGGCCCTAGGAGACATCACGCAAAAAGGAATCGTAGACATGGACGCAGGGGTTAGTGTCTTGAGCCACACAGTTCGGAGTCACACTAGCAAATGGAATGAAGGTAAGGCCGTTCAGAGTTTTAAAGAATTGGCTAGTGAAGATTGCAAGTGTCCAATTCTCTGTACACTTCATTGTTTGCAACGGTTTAATCTTCTTAGGGAATTAGAAGGAAGCAGTAAGGGTGGAGATGGATACCTGGAAGACAACACATGTTGATCTAGATGCCATCTCAACCACATTGAGGGGTGACACGTAACCAACCACATCGTATGGACCGTTGACCAAGTATATCCCTTGCCCTGAGGATGAGCGAGATTGGATGCATGTCCTTGCAACCATCGATCTCCCATTCTCAGACAATGAGGAGGAGTATAAAAGCAAGCCGCACAAGCCATGTGCATGCTAGATGAGGAACACTCAATACCACTCTGCATCATGGCAAGGAGTGCGTATGGTCGGCCCAAACCTATCACTTTCCATGTCCCAAATAATAAGCTAGAACTCCAGAAGACCCTAGAGTATTTGACATGCAGATTGGAGGAAAATACTTTTGCTAATCTCTTGCCCCTCAAAGACCTCCTGGGTGAGCACAAGTGAAAGTGGACCAAAGTTCACGACCTCAACTTGCTATAAAATTGGGCTCTAGTCATCGATGAGAAAAAGGCTAGAAAGGAGGACCCAGGAGACGACGAGCAGTTAGGGAGTGATGGTTCTGACAATGAATATGAGGATTGTTCCTTCATCAGTGAGGAGAGCGAGGAGGAAATGGATATCGTGGAGTATGATATTGATGGAAGGGTAATAGAGCATATAAGAGTAGACTCTAGGCCCCGAGAAAGGAATGTATATGAGATCAAGAGAGGAGTTATGAGATTGGAGCGATCGCTCTTGGTTGGAACGCATAGGGACAATGTATTATAAGTTGGTTGGAATTGCCCAACCACCAGTGGTATCTGTGTTTAGGACAAATGCACTACTGAACTACGACCACCCAGGGAGACTCCTTCCTCCAATGAGGGCTATGAGTTCAACTCGGAGTTTGAAGTCAGTATGGAGAGCGACCCTGAAATACCCATGCCATCCAAAACCAAACGCACCAAGGGGGACTTGCCCGTCCACCTAAGATGCAATCGGCTAAAGGAGGAAAGAAAGAAGCTTACAAAAGAATCAGATGTAGAACAACAGAAGAAACTGCAGGACCTACCCAAATGCTTCACTAAGTTCAAGAAGGGTGACAGAGTGGTGGTCTTGCTAGGAGCAAAGAGATAGGGTCAAACCAACAAGCTTATTGAAGGACCCACCAAGGTCAAGGAAGTCAACCTGGGAGGGGAAGGTGAGAAGTCTCGACCTGTATTCATAGCAGACGACCTGACCAAGGATGAGGAGGCTAGCCTTGTTGCTCTCCTATGAGAGTACGTGGATGTGTTTGCCTAGTCTCTGGATGAACTTAAGGGAGTCGACCCTAGGGTTGTGACCCACAACATCCCTATGGTCCCTAACATGCCCATGTAGTAAAAGAGGAGATCGATAAACTCAAGAGAGCAGGATTCATCTACAAAATAGAGCACACAGACTGGGTATCACCAATAGTGATCCTTATGAAGAAAAACAGAAAGATCCAAGTGTGCGTCAACTACAAGAAAGTCAATGCTGCTACGAAGAGAGATAACTACCCATTGCCATACACTGAGCACGTGCTTGAGAGGGTGGTAGGTAAAGAAGCCTATAGTTTTCTAGACGGTTTCTCAGGCTACAATCAAGTGCGAGTACACCTCGACGACAAGCACAAGACTGCGTTTGCTACAGAGTGGGGGGTATTCGCCTACATCGTTATGCCCTTTGGGCTAATGAACGCACCCGCAACCTTGCAACGCCTGATGTGCACAATCTTCAAAGACATGCTCAGACATGAACTAGAGGTGTTTGTGGACAATCTATGCGTACACTCTAGCTAGGTGTGGAACACTTAGAGAAAGTACGGGCAGTCTTTGAGCGGTGTCGACTTTATAATCTCTCGTTGAACCCCCTGAAGTGCCAATTTTGGGTGAAACACGGATGCATCCTAGGGCACGTGGTGTCCAAGAATAGCATCACCACTGATTTCTCGAAGATCCACCACCCAACAATTATAAGGGTGTTTAGTGCTTCTTAGGTCACATAGGGTACTATCAGTGCTTTATACTGAATTATGCACTAATTGCAAGACTATTGTACAAGCTACTAATTGTATTCAAGTGGACCGAAGAATTCCAACGTGCTTACAAAGAATTGAAAAAGGCTCTTACTACCGCACCCATCTTACAAGCCCCAGAGTGGACCAGAACGTTTCATGTGCATATAGATGCATCTAAGTTTGCCATTGGAGCTGTTCTGTGCCAACCTAGCAAACACAACCTTGATTAACCAGTGAGCTTTGCTAGCAGGCAGCTCACTGACACGAAGATAAACTATTCCACTATGGAAAGGGAGGGGCTAGCCATGGTGTTTGCCATTAAGAAATTTAGACATTATCTTTTGGCCACACCCTCCACCTTTCTTGTTGACCATCAAGCATTGCTCTATCTAGTGAACGAGCCTTGCGCTACAAGATGCATTGCACGATGGTTATTGTTTCTTCTAGAGTTTGACTTCTTTGTGGTTGTACGCAAAGGGAAATAATATTACATGGCAGATCACAAGTCCCCCCGCATACCCACAGGTGAAGCCGTTGGACAAGGCATAACGAATGACCTTCCAGATGCGCATCTCTTTGGCCTATCCAGTGACAAGGAATTATTCAAGGCTGATTTAATGCCATACTGGGCTGACGATATTGTCCATGTGCTCGAACACGGTCTACCCACCAAGAGACCTATCGAGAAGGCCAAGCTGCTTAGGAGGCTTATTGTGAAGATCCAACCCTATTAGCTGATTTTCGGCCAACTCTATAGGTTAGGGCAAGATGGGTTGCTACGCAGGTGTGTGTGCAAACATGAGATGCATGACACATTGAGAAAGGCACACACCGAAATAGTTGGGGGGCATTTCACTGGATACACGATAGCCTACAAGGTGCTACAGTCTCAATTGTGGTGGCCCACGCTATTCTATGACGCAACTAGATTTGTCAAGCACTGTGATGAGTCCCAAAGGACCAAGGTCTCCATGTGAAAGGACAAAATGGAATTGAGCCCTGTAATAACACGACAATCTTTCGAGAAATGGGGCATTGACTTCATCGGACCCATTAGTCCTATGGCTCAGTATTCACACGCTCGATATATCAACGTAGCAACTAACTATTTGACGAAATGGGTTGAAGCAAGAGCCACAAGGAAGAACGATGCAAGGACCACATCGAAGTTCTTATGGGAGCATGTCTTCTCAAGATTTGGTTTCCCTATTGAGATAGTGAGCAACCACGGCACCCACTTCATCAATGAGGTGATTGCCCACCTGCTCTCAACCTTCTTGATCATCCATAGGAAGTATTTACCATACTATTCCCAAGCCAATGGCCATGCAGAATCAACGAATAAGATCCTAGTCAACATGCTCACAAAGGTGGTTTCCACCTTCTCGGAGCGACTGCAATAACAAGCTCGTGGCAGCTTTATGGGCCTATCAAACAACATATAAAACGGTTGTGGGACAAATGCCCTTCAGACTGACATACGGAACCGAGGCTATCCTGCCTTTAGAATTTTTTATCCCTAGATTGAGGATATAGGTGCAGGAGCATTGGGAAGGGAAAGAGACTTGATGTGGTTTGACAAGCATGTCAAATAACGTGATTTTGACCAGGGCAACCTTGTGTTGTTGTACTTTGTGAAGGGCCATAAGCAAAAAATGAAGTTTCGAGGGTTAGGACCTTTTAGAGTGCATGCCATCAGTAGGACGGGGAATGTCGAGCTTGAAACATTGGAAGGCAAGGGCATAGGATTTTTCAATGGCAGTCGAATGAAGAAGTACTGCCCTCCCACACATCCTTCACATGCGCCCCCTATGATAGACGCCCCTGTCAATGTCTACGTCGCAACCATCACTGAGATAGAGGATGATGAGGAAGCTATTGCTCTAGCTTATTTACGAATCACAGCCACAGCCCAAAAGACACATTCTTTTGATGCTTTAATCGATGAGGGAGCTGACTTCAATATCCTAACCCATGCTCATTGGACCAACATTGGTCAACCCCAGTTGCAGCTAGCTAACACTAAACTTAGCCCATTTGGGGGTGATTCCTATGCACTCCTTGGGAAGTGCAAAGTTGTTGTCTCTATTGAGTCTAAAAGTTTTGCCAATCATCTTCTATGTGTTGCCCAATACAAAGGAGGCAGGCAAGGCGTTACTGCTAGGGTGCACTTTCAAAAAACAAACCCATTGTTACGTCAATTATGACCTACAGCATATCCACCTCACCATAGGAAATGTATGTGTTGTGACAACTTTTAGCAAGGGCAGTGCGGGTCCCTCCAAGACCGTCACTCCACCAATAGAGAAGACCATGCCTAAGGCTAAGGAGAGGGGTCGTGATGTGTCACACCCCACTCAGTCCACAAAAAACCACCCCACCAAACCCACTCCTAAGGTTAAGCAACCTACATTTCAATGGGTACCTAAACATCAAGGCAAACCTTCCCACAATAAGCAAACGCGACCCCGCACACCTAGGAACTCTCATGCAAAGCCTAGAAAGCAGCCTATACGCCAAAGCTGTAAATGCACCCTTAAGCTGCAATGGGTCCCCATAACCCTATTACATGCTCAAGGATACTATGAGGGCAACAGCTGGATCTGGGTGCCCAAGACATTAGTCCTTAAGAACAAACCCCTTACACAGCTTGCGGCCACACCTGCTTCAAGCAGCGTGTTCACTAAACAACCAGCCATACCTAAGACCCAAGCTGTCAAATCTATGACAACCACAAAGGCCGAAACCCCAAAACCTAAGCCCATCTATCGGCCAAAGTTGCAACCCGCTAGCTCTAAACTAGCCACTACTGATGCCAGAGCAAAG
Organism: Lygodium microphyllum; assembly: GCF_053477565.2. Taxonomy (NCBI): domain Eukaryota; kingdom Viridiplantae; phylum Streptophyta; class Polypodiopsida; order Schizaeales; family Lygodiaceae; genus Lygodium; species Lygodium microphyllum. The sequence goes on from NC_141135.1 coordinate 32,357,296, forward strand.
TCTCTAGAGACTCAACCAATCAGTCTCGTGTAGCTTAACCCACCATGTCTCTCGGGATCTCACAAACCCATCAACTTACGCAGCATCTAGATGTCCCGCAATCATCTAATGCAAGTGACTCTTGCATGCTCAAAGTAGCTCACGATGAAGGTTACACGTCTTCCAAGCCGTAGGACACACAACTAACCTTCCAAATGGATGCTCATCCCAAGTCGTGGGACACACAACTAACCTTCCAAGTGGATGCTCATCTCAAGCTATAGGACACACAACTAACCTACGTCTTCCAAGCTGTAGGACACACAACTAACCTATGTCTTCCAAGCCGTAGGACACACAACTAACCTTCCAAGTGGATGCTCATCCCAAGGAGCAATCTAGTGGAACATCATCGCTGATGAATCCATCTAGTTCTATTCCACCGCAGCCACCAGCAAGTCTTAGGCCTTCATATGAGCGACGCTCATTTCTTGTTATGGCCAAGGACCTTGCTGCCAATTCAGGTGATGACTTGGTTACTTACATTAAAATACTGGATAGCACATCCATAGACATCAACTGTATCCCAAATACAACTCTGGCAAGCCAAGAAATATCCCAAGTGATTTCGTGGAAGCTAGATGCAAGCCAAATCAAGGCCCTAGTAGTAATCGGCTCCAAACAATGTAAGTAGAATGTAGTAGTAGCATAGACCAAGCATGTCAAGACCGGTCAGACATAGGTAACATACATGGGGCATACATGCCATATGTACATCCAAGACGGAGCATCAAATGCATTCCAAAGCTGAGCTCAAGCTCAAATGAAGATCCGAACGAAAGACAAGCTCGATGTCGTATCTCGAAGGTCAATACTTCATTGCATATCCCAAAGACATAGCTCGAAACCAATAGGCATAACCAAACTGGAGGTAAAATAACGTGTCAACCAAGGTAGCATAAATCCCAACCAACAACGAAGTGTCCGCATCCAAATCAAGGCTCAATAGCTCTCAAATAGCATATCCGGGCATAAACCATGATGATCAAGCATCAATACATCCAACAGGACATTGGAATGTCAACAAAGAGCAGTATGCATAAGCCGTCCTCCCTGATAAAACCTTGCTGCCCAAACAATGTACATCAGTAAATCCTCGCATAAATTGAGCTATGGAAGCTCAAACCAAGTCCCAAAGCATCTCAAAACACTGGGCAAACATCCCCAAAGTATTTGGGCATCAAATACCAAGCCTCCGGAGCATCACATAAGCTAAGATCATGACATTTTCTTGCTATAAATTAACTTAGATCTATTGCAGAAAATGCTGTCATTAGAATTTGGCAGATCTGGCATCGCCATCGCGTCCGGAGCATTGTTGTGATGCTATGCGGACACAGTGTGAAAAAGCATGGAATGCATCATCATCCGACTTCTTATTAATCAAGAGAGTCAATGTGATCTGAGTCATTAGTATTAGTGTGAGTTGCATAGATTATCCAAAAATACTAGATTTTTGGATAATTTTAGCCTATATTTGATATTATTTATTGTAAAAATTTGAAAAAGTTAAAAAAGCTTCTACATTAGGATGGTATACAAAAAGCAAGTTGCTTTTTCAGCCAGTTAGGAGATTTTTCATAAAAAAGACAGATTGACAAAATCGCGAGTGTTGCTATCATTGAAAACCGGCTGAAAACTATAGATTGAACTGAAAGAAGAAGAAGGAGCGATCTGGGAGATCCGTGAGCAGGTGTCCTGCAGTTTTACCCCCCTTTCAGAGCCAATGGAGCCATGAGATTTGGGTTCCGAGAAACAGAGAAGGAGCTGTAATTTTTATACACGTTTTATTCTACGAAGGAGCTCCAGGAGATCTAATGCCTGGAGATTGCTTCTGAGTAGTGCGAAGATTCTAGGTTCTTTCAATACATATTGATTCAATTCATTGTGATTTGTCTTTGTAGTGTTTACCACTTGGGTATTCTCTATCTTCTCTTACATCTCCTATCTCTACTTCCTTCTACTTCTGATCCTCGGTGGATTCGACCTTTCGACAAAAACCCCTCCGACATTGGTGAGCCCGATGTGAAAGGTCGTTAGAAGAAGGAAAAGACAAGATGTGAGAATCTTCGAATACATTCTCCAGTGATGTTTTGCAACAGTTTGTGAAAAATATGAATATGCTTATGCAGGTACAACAACAACAACATGTGATGCAAGCTTCAGCTCAAACAGAAAGTGTTGTGATGAATGCTTTGCAAGTAGTTAAGCGTGAGGTGAAGTTATTCAATGGCAGGAATGTATCTGCATATGTATATACCTATGCTCAGAAGATGGAATTCTTTGGGGTGGCTCAATCTGCATACGTGTTATTGTTCATGAACTGAAAGCACGGATTACTGAATTATACTTGCAGGATGCAGACCGGGTAGCCTTCAAGAAGACACTCATAGAAGAATTTTACATTGAGGACACTAGTTTGATTATGCGCAAGACTTTTCAAGAGTGGGTTTTATAACAACCCAATAAGGGTATTATGGCTACGGAATTGTTAAGATAATTTGAAAGTCGATTTGAGCAGTTGGATCTTACAGAACAACAAGCTCTTGCAAGTCAGAAAATTGAATTGTTTCTACAGGCAGCTGATCCTGAGCTTCAAGAGAAGCTTGATGATTTGATGGAGGATTAGACTACAGAGACAGGTTTGAAAACAGAGTGGAGACATGTCAAGGAAGCTGTTACTGCACTTGTGAAGAACCATAGAAGAAGAGAAAGATTGCATGTCTCTAGCTTGCGCACTGTTACGGGCAAGACAATTGATGTATCTAGTAAGCCACCTAAATCTATGGCTAACCCTATGGTTGTACCTGCTATTGTTCCCTTTGTTAGGGAAGATGGCTTAGATGAATTGGTCAAAGGCATGCGGGATGTTCAATTGAAGGTTGCAAAATTGGATGAAAAAGGACAAGAGAAAAGGGGACGGGCAGCAGCCCCTAAGCCTGGAAAAAGATTTATGTGATGTGATAGTTTGCAGCACGAGAGAAAGGATTGTGCTGCCTATCAGGAGGCCTTGGCACGATGGCTCATCTTTTGGAAAGATGGCAAGATCTATGCACAAGAAACGGGATTGCCTATTGCTTTGAATTTTGGAAAGGGAGGTATGCACAAGTTGTTGGAAGACTTGACTGTCCGAAATGCTTATGCGACGGTACATGCTTCTACTTTTGGTCTACAGTTGGATAGAATGCATGGCCAAGTGATAGTTGGTCCAAAGGCTGAAATATGGACACATGCTTTACATGCAGCTGAAAAGAGAAAGGTCACTGATAGTGAAATGTCTCATGCAAAGCAAGACATTCGTGGCATAACTAGTTGGGAATCACTGGTAGATGCATGTTCAGTGTATGCATATTTAGCAAAGGTACAAAACACGGATGTACTTGTGGAAGAAAAACGAAAAAGAGATGAAGATATTGTAGGGACATCTAAAAGAATGACAAGAAGAAGTGTGGATCAACCTAAAGCTGCAAATCAGCCACCTCCCGAGCATGTTATGGAAGAGGTCAGTCATGAGCAAAAATAGGATAACAAACAAGAGGGAAAAAAGAAGGGCAAGCAACCAGGATATAAGTTGCAATCTGACATTGAGACAGCCACAGATCTTAATAAGGTTCTTGAAGAATGGATCTTAAACAGTCGGGTGGAATTTACCTTGGGAGAGGTGCTTGGCATTGCCAAGCAAGAATTTCATTAAAAGAGATCATTGACATAATTAAAAGGAAGTGTCAATTTCTTGGTTATACCACTAGTGCATTGCTGCAATTTGAAGAGGAAACTGGTTTGTTGGTATTCGGGCTGAATATGAGCATGAAGTAAGTATAGGATTGTCTATGCACGATGCTACTAATCAATGGACAACATGTGGAAAATAGAAGAAAGTGGCTGAAAATGCATTGTCTTGTAGCAATATGCATGGTGGAGTAAGGCAAATGCAACAGTATGGAGAAGAGACTCTAGGATTTATTCCTCGAAGTCACTACACAAGAAATCATTGGGCTAGAGCTACCACTGAAACGGTAGTGAAAATAGGGGAACGTGAAACTCCTTGTGTTGCTTTACTTGACCATGGGTCTGAGATAAATGTCATTGAGCGGGGATTGTATGGAAATGATGCATGGCCTGTAGACACTGATCATGGTTGGTGAATGAGGGCTACAAATAATTCTTCAGGGGAGCTCTATGATGCATGTCCTAATGTAAAAGTGACGATTGGTGATGTACAGGAAGAGCAACACTTCTTTGTGCAAGATAATTCCTCATATGCAGTGATTTTGGGACAGTCCTATATTACAGGTGTGTGTATGGAAACAAAGGTGCTTGATGATAGTTCTACTTCTGCAAGAGTCAGAAGCAAGGATAGAGAAAATCAGTCCAATTTCTTACTGTTTGTGTTAATCATCCTAGAAATCGAGATACGCTTCGAGAGTCTCCTTTGGTTCCAAATGCAAGGGAATTTAAAGACCTGGGTTTTCATTAAGCACTGCTATAATGCGGGGCTACAGTAGTGCTATTCAGTGGGTGTACTCGCCTCTTGATGAAATGAAGCATGTATTTACTATTGATAATTCTTAGTTTATAGCAAACAATTCATGTTGGTTTAAGCCTATGGAAGCTATGTGTAGGGCTGAACTCATATCTATGAAATGGGCTACTAAGAAATTGAGAGCATTGGGGTTGTTAATTAAAAATGATGGTATTTCAGACATCTTTTATGGACAGAGTATTACTGACACTATGGCTGAAATTTCAGCAACTATACATGCAAAAAATGAGGCTGAAAATAGAGTGTTGTCAGTATGTTCTTTGGATATGTATGATGTTATAGCATTGTTTTCTCAGCAAGAAGGATTACAATGGGCTGAAGCACTTGTGGAGACAAAGTATAAGAGAGTTGACAAAAGGATGAAACCAATTGCTTTGCCACTTCCACCAGAGAGTGAGGGTATGTATGAAAAAGTGTCAAGGCAGCCAAGCTTACGCGATCCTAAAGATATAGGTCATCAGTTTACATCTGAAACGTTACATGAATTGAAAGTTGGTGCAGAAGGGTTTCTTTTGCCTGCTGAGAGAGACTGTTTTATGTGGATGTTGGCTAGACATGGGAAGGCATTTGCATTTCAGCCAAGTGAAATAGGTTGTGTGGATCCAAATGTTGTCTCTCCTATGGTCATATTTACTGTGCCACATGTATCATGGAACTTAGGCCTATTCCAGTTCCTAAAGCTTACTTGCCAAAGCTGATGGATTTGCTAAATGAAAAGATTCGCATGAAGATCTTGGAGCCTTCTTCAGCCTCGTACTCAAATCGTTGGTTTACTGTGCCAAAAAAGAATGGGGCTTTGAGATTTATTCAAGACATGCAACCGGTCAATAAAGTGACCATAAGAAATGTGGGTGTAGGTCCTGTGGTTGATGAATTTACAGAGGCTTTTGCAAGCAGAACAATCTATTCTTTGGGTAATCTTTTCTTGGGTTATGATCAGTTTCAGCTTGCAGTTGAAAGCATGGATATCATAACCATGAAGACTCCTTTGGGGTTAGTACGGATGTATACTCTCCCACAAGGTGCAACAAACACAGTGCCACACATGACAAATGCTATGAATAGGATACTCATGGATTTTATACCACAATTGACTATGCCCTTCTTGGATGATGTTCCAATCAAAGGGTGTGCAGTGGATGAAAAGAATGAAGAGATGGATGCTCATGGATGCAGACAGTTTGTTGCAGACCATATTGTGGATTGTGAGAGGATTTTGACACGTCTAGAAGAGGTGCATTTAACTCTTTCTGTACAAAAGTGTGTCTTTGGAGTTGAAGAGTTTTTGATTGTTGGGCATATGTGTGGGCCTTATGGGCGAAGGCCATCAATAGCAAAAATAGATGGGATTGATAGAATGCAAGATGTATGCATGAATGTATCAGAGGTGTGTAGATTCTTGGGTGCATGTGTGTTCTATTTGATATGGATTCCTCACTTTACACATGTAGTCGATGCTCTTTATCAGCTTCTAAGGAAAGGCCAGAAATTTCATTGGGAAAGGAAGCATAAAAAAGCAATGAAGAAATTGAAGCAACTCTTAAAATCTGCTTCTACATTGAGAAAGGCTAATATTCACATGGAAAGCCTATCATTATTACTGTTGATACAATCGGAATTGGATGGGCGATTGGGCAAGATGATGAGGAAGGCCAAAGATATGCAATTCGCTTTGGTGCTAAAGTATTGATTGAATGCAAAGAAGATATCCACAGCTTAAAAGAGAATTGTGGGGAATTGTGACAGCCCTTAAATGTGATAAGGAGCATTTTATGGGTGCTCATGTAGTCATTGAGACCGATTGTTTGCCGATATTGGGTATGATTGCTAGTTGTGCTATTCTGGACATTGCTATGCTCCGGTGGATTGCATACATCAAATCTTTGAACCTTGAATTTTAGCATATTGTAGGAAGAGATAACCCAATGGCAGACATGTTATCTCAAGCACGTTATGAGAATGAAGATGGGATGATGGATGAGGAGAAAGAAGATGACTTTCTTATGGCTGAAAATGATGTTGCAAGAGTGAATTTAGCAATGCAAGGTGTTGCTACAGCATTAATAGAAGCTTGGACAACAAAGAGAAGACACTTTAGATGTTTTGTATCTTGTGTAGAAGTGTTTCTGGAAGACAAATATGCAAGAGAGTGGCTGAGAATTGGTCAATACCTCAGTACATTAACAAAGAGAGATGAATGGTCAGATGAGGAGTTTAAGAAAATCAAGAGGAAGGCGTATGAGTTTTTTTTAAAAAGATGGATACTTATGGAAACATGCTAAAAAGAAATAGGGTACGCCATTGCGAGTTTTGGGTGCAAGAATTTCATGAAACCTTGTGGGCTGGTCATAGAGGTGTTTGGGGTACTTTTACAAAGATCAAAGAAAGATATTGGTGGCAGGGTATGTATAAGGATGTTGCTCACTTTGTGGAAACATGTACGACATGTCGAATGTATTCATCTGTGAGACATCGGGATGGATTGCAACCCACATATCCATTGTCTCTTCATTTTAACTGGGTGGTGGATTTGGTCACAATGCCTACAAGTCTTTGGCAAATGAGGTATCTTGTGCTTGCTCATGAAGACTTGACTAATCAAGTGGAAGGGAAATGTTTATGTACTAAGACAACAAATGCTGTGTATACTTTTCTCTTAGAAGAGATCTTTTGTCGGTATGGTTATGTGGGAAAAATTACAGCAGATAGGGGTGAGTTGGATGCAGATGAAGCTCATGATTTCTTTGCACGGTTGGGGATAAAGCTTGCTTTAACTTCAGTCTATAACCCTGAAAGAAATGGAAAAAGTAAAAGAGGTCACCTACCTATTATGAAGGCATTGGCAAAAGCATGTGGAGAGAAGATAAAAGAGTGGCCACGATTGCTCCCTTATGCTTTGTGGGCCGGCAGAACAACTCATAGTGCTGTTACAGGATATATGCCTGCAAAATTGATGTATTGTCAAAAACCTATCATACCGATAGAAGAGATGACAGTCAAATGGAGTGTGTTACCTTGGGAGGAGGAGTTGAATCGAGAGGAGTTGTTGGCCTTACGCATTAGACAGTTGGAAATAAAGTCAGAAGACATAGAGGCAGCAAGTGCAAAGTTAAGGTCAGCAAGGATACAGAACAAGAAACGGTTTGACAAAAGACATAGACTGAGACCAAAAACCATACAAGATGGGGATTGGGTATTGGTATATGATAACCGTTTAGATAACCAGCATAGTGCCATGCGTAAATTTTCCAAAAGATGGTTTGGTCCCTATGTGGTAAGATAGGTGTTTGATAATGCTACTTATGCATTAAATGAGCTGGATGGGACAGGCATAAAACTTTCGGTAGTAGGGAAAAGAATCAAATTATTCAAAAGGCGGGAATCTACTGCCTATGAGTTGCCAGAATTGGAAGAAAATAGTGGCTATGATACAAGGGCTAGCCAAGAAGATATGGAAGATGAAGAAGCAAAGGATATGGTTGCAGAGGATGAGTGTCAAGAATCGCGTGGTGGAGGGGGTTGATCAAGATGCTGCGCCGAACACACACAGAATGCACAAGGAGAAGCTCACTCAAGAGACAAGAAGAGAGATGGAGGCCAAAACGTTTTCTTGCTGATTTCTTCTTCTTCTTCCACACTCTTTACAATGTACACAAAGTATAGATAAGATACAACATAAAAGGAAAGTGGCCTACTAAGTCAAACAATGCATAACCGACTACACTAGTCGACTGGCGCTATAACTATGCCAGCTGTAAATAGGTGTAACAACCTGAATATAATAAGTAATGAGTCAGTGGCCATGTGAGAGTCATAATGACCACCGACGTGCTAAGTGTAGACGTGTGGACCCATCTAACAAGGCGGTCCATCATCCATGTCCACATGTGTTGAGCTTGCCATCTCAACACTCCCCCTCAAGCTCAACTGTATCTCTGCAACTCCAAGTAAGCTTCGAAACTTTTGAAGCTTCTCTGTACCCAATGCCTTCGTGAAGATATCAGCTATCTGATCCTGTGTGCTGACATACACCAAGTCAATCTCACCTGCTAGTACCTTCTCTCTCACAAAGTGGTAGTGTACCTCAATATGTTTTGTCCTGGCATGGAACACAGGGTTCCTAGCCAACTGTATACTGCTCATGTTGTCACAATAAATGACAACTGGACCTTCCACCTGCACATCCAAATCAGCCAGTAACTTTTGCAGCCATACTACCTCACATGCTGCAACAGCAGCACCTCTATACTCAGCCTCTGTACTCGACAAAGCAACTGTAGATTGCTTTTTGCTGCTCCAAGCAACTGCTGCACTACCAAGAGAGAACATGTATCCGCTGGTAGATCGTCTATCAGACATACTACCAGCCCAATCTGCATCTGTGTATCCAAACACCTGTACATCTGTACCTGCCTCATAGAAAAGCCCATAATGTAATGTGGACTTCACATATCTCAATATGCGTCTCACTGCATCCAAATGTGGCTTTCTAGGTACTTGCATAAACTGACTCACAAGACCAACAGCATAGCTCAAGTCTGGCCTTGTAATGGTCATGTAGATCAAACTCCCCACTATCCTCCTGAACATAGTAGGGTCTTCTATCTCATCCCCAACATCAGCACTCAGCTTTACATTCTGCTCCAACGGGACTGAAAGTGGTTTGCATGCAGTCATACCATACTTGGACAACATATCCAAGCCATACTGTCTTTGGAACAGCCATATACCATCATCACATCTGATCACCTCAATGCCAAGGAAGTACCTTAGCTCACCTAAATCCTTCATCTCAAACTTCATCTTCAAATAGCCCTTGACTTCAGCAATCCCACTATCACTATCACCTGTAATAATCAAGTCATCCACATAGATGACTATGATGACCAAACCTGCATCTCCCTTTCTCACATAAAGTGAGTGATCAGCATCAGAAACATAAAAGCCAATATTGACAAGATACTCTCTGATCTTGTTAGACCATGCTCTTGGTGCTTGCTTGAGCCCATAGAGTGCCTTCTTCAACCTGCACACATACGTGGGATGCTCTAAATCTTCATAACCTGCTGGCTGATCCATATACACTTCTTCCTGCAAATCACCATGCAAGAAGGCATTCTTTACATCCATTTGCTGCAACCTCCAACCTTTGGCTGCTGCCAAAGCAATCACACATCTGACAGTTGCCATCCTAGCAACTGGACTGAAGGTTTCATCATAATCTATGCCATATGTTTGGGCATAGCCTTTTGCAACCAGCCTAGCTTTGTACCTGCTAATAGAACCATCTGCATTGTGCTTAATCTTATAAACCCACTTACATCCAATAGCTTTCTTTCCCTTTGGCAATGATACTAGATCCCAAGTCTTATTGGCCTCTAATGCAGCCATCTCCTCATCCATTGCTGCATCCGAATGAGCATGACCAACAGCCTCCTCAAAACATGTGGGCTCAACATCCTCAACTAGTTTCACCATATAAGGATAATGGTGAGCTGCATAACCCTCAAAACCAAATCTTTTAACAGGGTATCTCACCCTGCTAGACCTGCGTACCACTGGATCACTCAATGGAGTCTTTGCATTAACACGTGCTCTCTGCACACCTGGAGTCCTCACTGAAGGAATGCCAAGCTCATCATCCAAGCTCTCTGAGCCACTGGAGTCTCCATCAAGAACTGCATCAATGCCTTCTGACACTTTATTCTTTCCTTTGTCTTTACCTGTAGTGCTACTAGATGCACTCGAAGATGTAGAGGTACTCCTTAGTCTCCCAGACCAAGGACTACCAGATGATGTCTCTGGTCCACTAAGAGTTCGTGATTCTTGCTTTTCAGCCTGCACATGAGTGTCATGATCATCATCATCATCCAATGCATCACCACTAGATGCATACCAACTGCTCATTTCATCAAAGATGACATCCCTGCTCACTCTGAACTTACATGTGACAGGGTTGTAACAGCGATACCCTTTTTGCTCTAAAGAGTATCCAATAAAGATACACTTTTCAGCCTTTGGATCCAGTTTCTTCCGCAACTCATCTGGTACATGAACATACGCAATGCAGCCAAACACTTTCAAGTGTGAAACATCAGGCTTCTTACCTGTAAAACATTCTTCGGGGGTCATACCATGAACTGCAGCTGTGGGAGTTCTGTTCATAATATAAACAGCAGTATGAACAGCCTCAGACCAAAAATGCTTAGGCATATTCTTTTCAGCCATCAAGGCGCGTGCAACTTCTGCAATATGCCTGTTTTTCCTTTCTGCAACCCCATTTTGCTGTGGGGTATACCTGCATGTGAACTGTCTCTTTATCCCATGAGACCTCAGAAAATCACTGAACTCATTTGAGAGGTACTCTCCCCCTCCATCTGACCTCAGACACTTTACTTTCAAGCCTATTTCTCTTTCAACTGCAGCCTTGAAAGTTCTAAAGTGCTCAAAAGCTTCACTCTTTTCCTTCATAAAATATACCCACAGCTTTCTAGAACAATCATCAATGAATGTGACAAAGTATGAACTGCCTCCAAGAGATACATTTTGTGTAGGCCCCCAAATGTCTGTATGCACAACATCAAGGATATTTCTGCTTACATCTCTGTCATGTGAAAAGGGTTGTCTTGCCTGCTTACCAAACTGACATGCTTCACATACCTTCTGAAATTCTGCAACTTTAAATGTAGGCAAACCTGTAACCAACCCTTTGGACTGCATTAATTTCAGCCTTTGTACATTTGCATGTCCAATGCGTTTGTGCCAAATTTCAATGTCTGCAACAACACCTTTTCCTTTGGCATACATAGCCGCATTCATAGTAGGAATTCCAGCATCTAGAGTGAACATACGTCCAACTCTACTTCCCTTTGCTACCAACCTGCACTTGTCATTGAAGTCTTCTACAAAGCAGCCCTTTGCATTAAATCTGACTTGCAGCCCTTGCTCTACCATTTGACCGACTGACACCAAGTTCTTTGTAATAGATGGTACATGTAATACATCTGAAAGACTCTTTGTCTTACCATCATGCAAGGACAAGGGAACTTTTCCAATGTGTGAAATTGGGTGGCATGAGTCATCACCCGTCTGCACATAACCTGCATTCTGCAAATCCTGCATCTCTCCAAACCATTCTACATGGCTGGTCATATGATTGGATGCACCTGAATCAACATACCAAACATCTTCATGTGTTCCCTTTCCTGTAACAGCATTCAGCATATGCTGCATAACGAACAAACGTTCATTTTTGTCTTCATTCTGTCGTGAAGACGATGCATAGTTTCCTTGCTGCAACTTACCACTGCGGATATCATCTCTCTTAGCATAACATTGGGCTGCAATATGACCTATTTTGCCACAGTAGTGGCACACAATACCAGAGTTGTTAGAACCTCTGTTCTGCCATCCACCTCTTCCTCTAAAGCTCCCCCTGCCTCTAAAGTTACCACGACCTCCTGAAACCTGCATATCGCCAAATTGCTGATTCAATCTATTTTGCTGGTTGTCACTACCACGTCCTGTACCACGGCCTCTTGAAGAGAACCTGCCACGTCCCCTTCCAGAACTGGAGTAGAAAGCTTGGACCTGTTCACCACTTCTTTCAGATATCTCACTCTGCATGTTGATCTCTTCAGTGATCATAAGGGAGACCAATTCATCGAAATCTGGAAATGGCTTTCTGACATATACGGAAGTTACAAAAGACTTCCAAGCCTTTTCATTGTTAAGTCCACCCAAGGTAGACGACACCAAATCATCATCATCGGGCATTGCATCAATCGCTGCCAATGCATCTGCAATGCTTCTTACTTTCAGTGCATACTCATTGATAGACATCTTCCCTTTCTTCAATGTATTCAACTCTTGCTTGAGTTGAATCTTTCGTGCCTTTGTATTTACAGAAAATATACTTTCAAGTATGGTCCAAGCTGCATATGCATTCTCTGCATTTCTAATGTGTCCCAGCATGTTATTGTCAATTACTGCAGACAACCAATACATGACCTTCTTGTCTTTTGCATTCCATTCCTTTCGTGCCTTTGTCTCTTCTGCAGTTGGAGGATCACTCACCTCCGGCTCCTTTTCTTCACCTGAAACGAACTCGTAGAGGCCTTTTCCAATAAGGAAGTTCGTGACACGAAACTTCCATGATGGGTAGTTGTTCTTGTCGAGCTTCTCAATGATGGGGCTTCCACTGTTCTCTGCCATTATCACAAAACTAATACCAAACAGCAAGCAAATCTTCTGCAACCCTTGACCTGTAGTGCACAGCAATACACCAGACAGCCTTTTTTACTGTCTGCTCAACAATACATGCAATCTGCAACCAGTTTGTAGATAAACCTTGTGTTTACTCACTGATAAACACCTTTGAACTTACAGATCTGAAATCTGTAACCTGCGCAACCACGTTCGGTCAATACAGTCGAAGTCACAGTGTACCCCGAAACTACTGTCCGCAACCTTGCGGCTCTAAAACGGGCCCTGAAACGGCATCAAATGCCCAAAATCTCTGCGGGAAAGCCCTAAAGGGCCTATCTGCAGAATATACAGCGCTCTTCGCGCACACCAAATCTCACTGCAATCTGAGATTTTTGCTCTGCCCTGCTTCCGGTGCCTCCACAGGCACTATCCAAGAGAAGGAGTGGAAGAATGGGAGAGATTCTTACCCGTAGCTTGCTTGCTCGAACCTTGCTTCTTCTCCTTCACTTCAACCTTCGAAATCAGCCTCTCTCAATGGCGCGGCTCTGATACCATGTCAAGAATCGCGTGGTGGAGGGGGTTGATCAAGATGCTGCGCCGAACACACACAGAATGCACAAGGAGAAGCTCACTCAAGAGACAAGAAGAGAGATGGAGGCCAAAACGTTTTCTTGCTGATTTCTTCTTCTTCTTCCACACTCTTTACAATGTACACAAAGTATAGATAAGATACAACATAAAAGGAAAGTGGCCTACTAAGTCAAACAATGCATAACCGACTACACTAGTCGACTGGCGCTATAACTATGCCAGCTGTAAATAGGTGTAACAACCTGAATATAATAAGTAATGAGTCAGTGGCCATGTGAGAGTCATAATGACCACCGACGTGCTAAGTGTAGACGTGTGGACCCATCTAACCAGGCGGTCCATCATCCATGTCCACATGTGTTGAGCTTGCCATCTCAACAATGAGGAGGACTCAAAATCCGGTGACAACTAGGATTTTGGCACATACCAGAGGATGTGCAGGTTCAAAGGGGGTGGATGTCGTGATGCTATACAGACATAGTGTGAAAAAACATGGAATGCATCATCATCCGACTTCTTATTAATCAAGAGAGTCAATGTGATCTCAGTCATTAGTATTAGTGTGAGTTGCATAGATTATCCAAAAATACTATTAGTGTGATTTTAGCCTATATTTGATATTATTTACTGTAAAAATATGAAAAAGTTAGAAAAGCTTCTAGATTAGGATGGCATGCAAAAAGCAAGTTGCTTTTTCAGCCAGTTAGGAGATTTTTCATAAAAAAGACAGATTGACGAAATCGCGCACGTCGCGATAGCTAAAAATAGGCTGAAAATTGTAGATTGAACTGAAAGAAGAAGAAGGAGTGATCTGGGATATCCGTGAGTAGGAGTGTTAGGGTTTTACCCCCCTTTCGGAGCCAACGGAGCCATGAGATTTGGGTTCTGAGCAACAGAGAAGGAGTTATAATTTTTATGCACGTTTTGTTCTACGAAGGAGCTCTAGGAGATCTAATTCCTAGAGATTGATTATGAGTAGTGTGAAGATTCCAGGTTCTTTCAATACATATTGATTCAATTCATTGTGATTTGTCTTTGTAGTGTTTACCACTTGGGTATCCTCTATCTTCTCTTCCATCTCCTATCTCTACTTCCTTCTACTTTTGATCTAATCCAAAGCTCTGATACCAGTTGAATGTTGAGAAGGATTGAAGCTTACTTGGAAGTGAGCTATGGCAGAGAGCAAGAGCAAGAAGAGAGAGAGACACAAATGGAAATTCCAACAGTCACAATGTGTGACCGGGGCTTCCTTTATTCAAATTGTCACTAAAAGAATAAAGAATAAAGTGACGGCCAGCACCTGCCACCTGCAGTATGCAGTGGCGGGTATTGTCAGTGTAGTAATACACAAGCGGCTAGGCAGAGGCACCTTTACCCCTAACAATTGCCAATGGTGTGCTATAAGTGAGTTAGGGTCTCCCTTTTATAGTTTCCTTATGGGCTTGGTATGTGGAAGAAGCCAACCTATTTGTATGCAAAAACAAGAGGATTTTGAAGAAACTTGCTCTTTTTTTATCTCTTATGTTTTAGCTCTCTTTTCAAGCTTTGAGTCATGATTTATTGCAAAATAAGCATCATAATGTGTCTTCATGTAGAAAATTTTTGCAATTGGGATAGAACTATACAAATGGCCTTGACTTTTGATTCACAACTTTGAATTCAAAAGGTATGAAGTGTTGAAATTGCATTGACAAGTTCTACAATTCTATCTCCCCATATTGAATGCTTGAATATATATGAATTTACCAAAAAAAAAACCAATATTGTTTGCACCCTTGCATAAAACCTTGCTAATCGTAAAAAATACCTCGATACTACCTCCTCACCCTCAAGAAGTATGCTCTAGCTATGGATATCACCTAACAGGTGGTCAAGTTTAATCCTCCCTTTGACATGCAGTTGGATTCTATACAATTCAAAGATCTTCAAGATGCTTTCCTAAGAGCTAAAGCTTGATCGGTTCAAATAAAAGCCAACATCTTGAAGATAATTACCTCTCATTTTACTCTGAGGAAGACTTTGATGATCTTGAGAAGTTTCTCTATTCACCAATGTCTCCATTGCAACAATGAGCTAGGAAATATCCAAGTTGATTGTCCTAAACTGGATCAAGAAGATGAAGAACCAATAAAGAAGAAAATCCATATAAGTGCAACATTTGATACATTGCAAGAATTATATAATGATGGACCTAGAACACACTATACCCTTCAAAGATGAGAAGAAGTCCTAGACAACATGCAATAAGCCTTACACTTGTAATAGATCATATATGTCTAATAAATTCAGTCAACATGTTGTAAGAAACCTATCTTTGAATTCATAATATTTCTTTTGAAGTTAAATGCTTGTATCAAAGTAGCACAATGAAAGCATGGCAGGTCCTAACTCATTGGTTATATGAAGTTAAATGCTTGTATCAAAGTAGCATAGTGAAAGCATGGCACATCTTAACCCATTGATCATATGATCAAACTTACCATAAGAAGAGTGATAATCCTAGTTTCACTTAAGATGGCATCATCCCAATTCCTCTAAGGGGGAGAGAATGTAATGTTTTAATATTTTAAAATGTACATTGAAAAAAAAACATTAACAAAGCAAGCCACCACTTTCGCACATTGCCATTATTATCAACATCACCACATCATGCTTATCATCATCATCATTAATATCATCCTCACGTTGTGAATCCTACTGTGATCATCTCGTTGATCCTGATCATGTTTGATCTAATCATGCACCATCCTGCAAAGCTTGCACCATGATCCATCACAAACTAACACAAAGTTTGCACTCACCACCTCAAAGCTTGTTGGATAGAGGGGGAAAATTGCATGCTATATAAGGCCTAGGATATGCTAATAGAAGCATTATTAATTTGCTAAGGAATTAGAGAGACACAAAGAGAGGGAGTGAAAGTGAGAGAGAAAGGAAATAGGGGGAGAAGAGAGTTAAAGAAGAAGAGGAGGAGGAGGAGGAAGAGGAAGGGGAGGATAGAGGGAAAGAAGGAAAAAGGAGCGAACGAGAGAGAGAGAGAGAGAGAGAGAGAGAGAGAGAGAGAGAGAGAGAGAGAGAGAGAGAAAGGAAATAGGGGGAGAAGAGAGTTAAAGAAGAAGAGGAGGAGGAGGAGGAAGAGGAAGGGGAGGATAGAGGGAAAGAAGGAAAAAGGAGCGAACGAGAGAGAGAGAGAGAGAGAGAGAGAGAGAGAGAGAGAGAGAGAGAGAGAGAGAGAGAGAGAGAGAATTAAGAAGAAGAGAGGATGAAATAGAGTGAAAAGAGAGTTAGAAAGGAATTTAAAGGGAATCGAACAAGGGAGTGCTTAGGGACTTGTGCAAGGATTGTAAGGAATATTCAATAGCCTGAAATTCATCACACAGAGACCCCCTACCCGAGCAAAGGAACCTCACAGTCCTCTTCACCCCATTCACCTATGCTTAGAGAAACCTATCTACCATTTCTCTCCATCTCCTGATATCGTCACCTTGCTTTTATCATACTCTCTAGCTGTGGAATTACACCGCAAATCCATTAAAGAATCCACCATACTCTCATTCTCAACCCATCCTTCTAAACCAAATTATCTAATCTTTTAAATCCCACTCACACTTCCATTGCACATGTTCCTTTACTTCTACAAACCCCAGCTCAAAGTCCATGTTTGGTGGAGAAGGACGAATTGACGAAGTAGTGACAACAGTGGCCCCAAAATGGTGGAGAGCTAGGGCAGGACAAGAGGTTGCATGTGTGAAAGAAGTCGCGTTCACACCACCTTCTACTCAGGTGCCATCAAATAGATTTAAAGTAATAAAATAATTGATTGATTGATTACTTTGTACGTAGTTGGCTATTATTAGTACTTGTGACAATGAAGGGTAAAGAGAAGTTACTATCCTTGACTATTCTTAAACTGTCACACATTTAGGAGGGAGTTACAACTTATAACATCTTAGAATATGAAAATAACATTTCCATTAAAAACCAATCATGATTATCCCTTAAAGAACAAGACTATTAGGAGTAAAGATAGATGCATTTCTCTTGCATGTTGAAGTGTTGCATGTCAAGTGTTATATCATCTAGGAGAAAAGTGTATAGCTTGTGGGAAATGTGAAGAGGATTGAGAAGTATCAAACTCTAAACAGTAGGAAGACTATTATGTATCACTCTATATGATTGCACTTTAGAAGAAATAAGTCACCGATTGTGGTTTATTCAAAGGAAAATGTTTTGACGAAATGTTTATGATATGCTTGTTGCTCAGAAAAGAGATGGTTTCCTAATTGAGAATAGGTTGGTTGCCTTGTTTGTGGATTTTGAAAAGCAATATTGTGCCCACATGGGTGGATTCTTGGATAAACCCTAGGTCTCCCCCAAGACTAGTGGCAGAGCCCTTCACCAAGGGGCTAGATTTGTCCACAATGGGTGCTAGGACAAACCCGAGATGAAAGAGGTCTCTCTGTAGGGAGGGCATTAGGCTAGGAGGTAATAAGGGTGCCATCATGAGGGGCTTTGGCTATAAATTCATTGGCCATCGAGGACCGGCCTAACCCCTGTAAGCCTAGGATGGTCTTTTCAAAAGTCCCTAATGGTAGATAAGGATAGATTGGTGGATTGTGCCCATGCACAAATATCCAAGTACTTTGGATATGGGTCCCGATGTAAGGGACAAAATGTTGGCACAACATTGCAACTTGGAGAAGGTGCTTGTAAATATAATATGTGTAATTGTTTGCAAATGACTGTTTGAAATTGTATTTATATATGTGCCTAATTTACATGAAGAAACATCATTTTAAAAGGGTTAATTAGGGAAGTTGAGTACTATATGTCAAATTATATCATGATAGGACTAATTAGCAACCTAAAGAAAACCCTAAAGGAAAGTAGGTGGCTAGATCCTTGATGGGTCTCCCTAAAGGTAGGGTGGTCTTGATTCATCAAGAGGTTTCCATACAGTTTTAAGTGTTAGTTGTAAGAAATCAAGGAAGATCCAAACGTTGACTGTCCTAGCAGTTGCCAATAGAACCCAACCAATGCCGTTTTAGGGGGCAAGATTTGAGACCTTACCCTACAAGCAGAGGAGTTGATGGGCATCACTTCCCCCTCATTTCTCACTCTCTTTGAGCTAAGTGTGGAAATGGTTCACTTTGGTCTGAGGGATGATAGCAATGATGTCACCTTAAAAGCCAATGTTAGATGGCTAATGCGAGACTTTGATCCTTGTGGGCTTGAGGCAAAGCTTCCCTTGTGGAGTAAACTCAACTAGATAGAGACTAGGAATGCCCAATTCTTCTAACAAGTTCTAGACACAAGTATACTTGATTACTTCAGAATGGGCTACTAAGAATGTGTGCCATGGACGTTCGATTTGGGTAGGCACGTTACAGTGTGCACATGCACTTACTCATAGGTGTGTGTGCACATGTATATGTCAATGTAGATGCATGTGTGCATGTATGCATATACGTGCCTATGTATGTGTGTATAGATGAGAGGTAGCTGATTGGTAGGCCCCCCTATGACCTACTTAATTCTAATGTGAGCTCAACCAAGAAGATGAGAGGTATTTAGTTAGTAAGCCTGTCAAGATTGTGGGAGAGAAGGAAGGAGTCTCACTTGTAGCTTTCTCACTTACACAATGAGGGAATACACACAAAGGTGGAGGCTGAAAACAGTTTTCCTCTTTTTCGTTGTGTAAGCCAAAAGAACTCTAGTACAAAGAAATAGAAGAACCCTATATATGAGTCTCAAACCAAACTCAAATAACTAAGGTGGCATACTAACTGAGCCATGAACTAGAGTAGATAAGGATAGCTATCATCTAGCTATTATTCATGGGCAGTGTACCAACTGCATCTGCAGCTAACAAGTCGGTGACATAAATACACAATGGTCACCCTGGCATATCACTAGTGGAGCTCGGTATCTCAACACTCCCCCTCAAGCTCAATCCCAATTCCTGCACACCAAGCAGGTCTTTGAACTTGCTCAGCTTCTCTGTGCCCAATGCCTTCGTGAATATGTCAGCTACCTGATCCTCTGTGCTGACATAAACTAGATCAATAAGACCTAGTAAAACCCTCTCCCGCACATAGTGATAATGCACCTCAATGTGCTTTGTTCTAGCATGATAGACTGGGTTATTTGCCAAGTGTATACTATTCATGTTGTCACAATAAATGACAACTGGCCCATCTATAGGCTGATGCATATCATAAAGTAGCTTATGCAACCAAGCTACCTCACATGCAGCCATTGCTGCACCCCTGTACTCAGTTTGTGTGATCGACAAGGCAACTGTAGGCTGTTTCTTGCTGCTCCAAGTGACTGCAGCACTCCCAAAAGAGAACACATATCCACTGGTAGATCGTCTATCAGAAATACTACCAGCCCAATCAGCATCAGTGTATCCATGCATACTGTATCTGAATCTCAGTCTCATAAAATAGTCCATACTGCAATGTGGACTTCACATACCTGAGTATGTGTCTCGCCGCATCCAAATGCGGTTTCCTTGGAGCCTGCATAAACTGACTTACCAATCCAATAGTATAGCTCAAATTTGGCCTGGTAATAGTCATATAAATCAAACTTCCTACTATGTGTCTGTACATAGTAGGGTCTTCCAGAAGCTCACCTGCATCTACGCTCAGCTTCACATTCTGCTCCAAAGGAACTGAGATAGGCTTACAGCCTGTCATCCCATATTTGGACAGCATGTCCAATCCATACTGCCTCTACAAGAGCCGTATCCCACATGGTGATCTAATCACCTCAATGCCCAAGAAATAACGCAGCTCTCCCAAATCCTTCATCTCAAACTTCTTCTTCAATAACATTTTCACATGAAGGATATCTTCATCAGTATCATCTGTCATAATCAAATCATCAACATAAATGACAAGTAGCATAATACCTTTCTCTATTTTTCTCACATAAAGTGAGAAATCTGCCTTGGAAATCTGAAAGCCAATAGTGACAAGATACTGTCCTATCTTGTCAAACCATGCTCTAGGTGCTTGCTTCAAGCCATACAAGGCTTTCTTCAACCTGGAAACAAACTCAGGATGAATAGCATGCACATAACCTAGTGGCTGCTCCATATAGACCTCTTCTTGCAAATCACCATGCAAGAAGGCATTCTTTACATCCATCTGATGTAAAGACCATCCCTTTGATGTAGCCATAGCAATGACTGCTCTTACGGTTGCCATCCTTGCAACCAGACTGAATATTTCTTCATAATCAATGCCATATGTTTGTGCATACCCCTTGACTACTAATCTTGCCTTGTATCTATTCACAGAACCATCTGCATTGTGTTTCACCTTATAAACCCACTTACAACCAATTGCATTCTTATCTTTAGGCAAAGGTACCAATTCCCATGTAGCATTTGCTTCCAAGGCATCCATTTCTTCATCCATGGCTTTCTTCCATTTTTCTTTTCCCATGGCTTGCTCAAAAGAAGTGGGTTCTGGTTCCTGTATCACTTTGACCATATAGGCATAGTGAATGGCTGTAAATCCATCATATTTCAGCCTATCCACAGGATACCTAGCTCTGGTAGACTTGCGCAAAGTAGGTTCACTCCCAGGTGCTCTCAAAACATCCCTGGTCTTCCTTATTCCAGGTGTAACAATAGAAGGAATACCCAACTCATCATTAATGCTCTGTTCTGAGCCACTGGATTCACCATCCACATAAGAGTGACCTGCATTTACATCAAACATGGGCTGATCTACCTTCTCTTTTCCTTTTCATGAAACCTGCATACCACTATCTGCATTGTTTTGAGGAGATTCTCCTGATCTTAATCTGCCTGTCCATGGTGAAGAATGTGAATCATTGCTAGAGGACACTCCAGGTCCACTAATATTTTGTGACTGCTACCGTGAATTCTGTGCAGCATTACCATTTTGTGCATCTACATCATCAATCACATTTACTAGTTTATACCAGCTACTCATCTCATAAAAAACAACATCTCTGCTCACTGTAAACTTACGAGTAGAAGGGTTATAGCATCTATACCCTTTCTGCTGCTGCAAAGAGTAACCAATAAAGATGCACTTCTCAGCTTTTGGATCCAACTTGGATCTCAACTCATCTGGCACATGAACATAGGCAATGCAACCAAAAATCTTCAAATGGAAAATATCTGGTTTCCTACCAGTATACCCCTCCTCTGGAGTCATGCCATGTATTGCTGCAGTGGGAGTCTTGTTCATTATGTAGACTCCTATAGCAACTGCTTTAGCCTAGTAAAAATTTGGCAAGTCTTTTTCATTGAGCATGGCACGGGATACCTCTCCAATATGCCTGTTTTTCCTTTCTACAATTCCATTTTGTTATGGGGTATGACTGCATGAATATTGCTGCTTTATGCCATGCTCCTACAGGAACCTTGCAAACTCATTTGAGAGGTACTCTCCCCCTCCATCTGACCTTAGGCATTTTATTTGCAGGCCTCAACCATAGCTTTAAGAGTTTTGAAATGCCCAAACACTTCACTTTTCTTTTTCATAAAATACACCCAAATTTTTCTGCTATAGTCATCAATAAAAGTGACAAAATAATGACAGCCTCCAATAGATGCAGCTTTAGTAGTCCACACATCAGAGAGGATTAATTCCAATGGCTTCTTACTCTCTTGAACATGTCTAGGAAATGGTTTCCTTGCCTATTTTCCAAATTGACAGGCTTCACATACCTTATGCATTTCTGCAACCTTGAATTTACGCAATCTTGCAATAATATTTTGGGCTTGCATTGATTTAAGTCACTGTACATTAACATGACCAATGCGTTTATGCCAGATATCAATATCTGCAACTACACCGGTCCCATGTGCAAACATTGCTGCACTCAATTCAGGCATGTTTGCATCCAACGTAAACATTCTGCCCTTCTTCTTTCCTTTTGCTATCAAGCAACCTTTATTTTTCATATCCTTAACAAAGCATCCATGAGAATTAAATCTGACCTGCAAGCCCTGCTCAACCATTTGACCAACAAAAACCAGGTTCTTGGTGATATTCGAGACATGAAATACATTCGACAGGTATTTCTTTTTCTCATCCTACATAGACAAAGGAATTTTTCCAATATGCACAATAGGATGTGCAGTATCATCACCAGTCTCCACAAATCCTGGTTTTTCCATTTTCCTTGCATCATGCATCCATTCTACATGACCTGTCATGTGGTTTGATGCACCTGAGTCAACATACCACACATTGTTGCTTTCTTCTACACTTGTCACAGAATTGGTCATGTGCTGCACCATAAACAAATGCTCATTTCTATCATCACCCTGTCTACTAGAAGATGCATAATTCCCTTCTTGCAATTTTCCATTCATGATGTCATTCTGCTTTTTATAGCAGTCTTTAGCCATATGACCCATTTTACCACAGTAGTAGCATTCAACATTGTTATTTGCATTTTGGCCTCTTTGCCATCTACCACGACCTCTTTGGCTCCCCCTGCCTCTAGAGTTACCACGTCCCCCTCCATAGGATTGGTTTTCTTGAGTTTGCTGCATATTCTGATTTCTACCATGGCCTCTAGATCTGCCTCCTCTACCTCTGCCTCTACCTCTTCCAGCGTTTGAGTAGAAGATAGCTTCTTTTGAAGTTCCTCCTGAAGAAGATGCACCACCATTTCTCTGCTCCTCAGAAATTAGAAGAGCAATCAACTCCTCAAAATCAGGAAATCTTTCACGGACAGAAATCGATGTTCGAAACTGTGCATAATCCTTTCCTAGACCATTCAAGGTCACAGAAACTAAATCATTATCTTCCACTGGCGACCCAATGGAAGCAAGTGCATCTACAATCTTCTTCACCTTCATGTGGTAGTCATTGATGCTCATACTTTCTCTTTGCACATTGTGCAACTCTTGCTTGAGCTGCATTTTCTTGGCTTGCGTATTTGTACTATACATTTTTGACAAAGTATCCCATGCCTCCTTTGGTGTACTTGCATCCTGAATATGCACAATCATAGAGTCTGAAATACTGATAGACAGCCAGTATATAACTTTTCTGGCTCTCTCATGCCATCCTTTAAATGCCTGCATTTGTTGTTGATTGGGAACATCAGGAAGAACTGGTTCTTCTTCGTTTCCTGCAACGAATTCCCAATATCCTTTTCCCATAAGGAAATTCGTCATTCTAAACTTCCATGCTTGGAAGTTGTTCTTGTCAAGCTTTTCAGTGACAATCTGTGAAAGAGAATCAGACGCCATTACAGAACACTGCAAAAAATTCTGTCACTGCAAAAAACACAGCTTCAGCCTCACAAATCTGCAAAACTGACGAAAGTGGTATTTGACCACACAGTCACTTCCTGGTGACGATTTGGCATCAACAAGCAACAAGGATGATTCTGTAACTCCCAATGTCTCTGCGCCCAGGCATACGATGCAATTTCTATGGTAACTTTTCACCAACCTATAGAACAGTGGTCGCACAGCAAAAAACAAGGCCTTTTCCTGAGTGTGTGCGGAAAAATTCCGCCTCCAAAACAGGCCCCGAAATTGCCTCGAATAAAAAAAACAGGGCAACCAAGTGCTAAAGCCCTTTCCCGCAGCATATACTGCCCTCTTGCTACACCACGAAGGGCGTCTCAATCCGAGATAATGCACTCTTGCACTTTCTGGCTGTGCTACCTGCAGAGACTTGCTCCCAAACTCGAAAAATGAAAGCAACACTGGTCCTCTTACCAGAATGCCGCAAACTTGGTTTGCTTTCTTGAGCTCCTTACCACGAACCAGGCTCTGATACCATGTCAAGATTGTGGGAGAGAAGGAAGGAGTCTCACTTGTAGCTTTCTCACTTACACAATGGGGGAATACACACAAAGGTGGAGGCTGAAAATAGTTTTCCTCTTCTTAGTTGTGTAAGCCAAAAGAACTCTAGTACAAAGAAATAGAAGAATCCTATATATGAGTCTCAAACCAAACTCAACTAACTAAGGTGGCATACTAATTGAGCCACGAACTAGAGTAGATAAGGATAGCTGCCATCTAGCTATTATTCATGGGCAGTGTACCAACCGCATCTGCAGCTAACAAGTCGGTGACATAAATGCGCAATGGTCACCCTGGCATATCACGAGTGGAGCTCGATATCTCAACAAAGCCCTCTCTATGACCTACTTGATTCTAATGTGATCTCAACCAAGAAGATGAGAGGTAATCAACTTGTAAGCTCCCCGTTTTGACCTACTTAATTCTAATGTAAGCTCAACCAAGAAGATAATGGGCTCTAGACTGATTTGCTACTTTGTTGGTTAACGTGTGTGTGTGTGTGTATGTGTGTGTGTGTGTGTAATATATATATATATATATATATATATATATATAGAGAGAGAGAGAGAGAGAGAGAGAGAGAGATAAACTCAATGTAATTCAACAATAAAAGCTTAGATTCTTTTTGTTGTTTCTACACTTTGCATTGTTACATGTTGCATGCCAAGAAGGCACTCCTTGGATGACTATTATTAACTATTACAAGTTGACAAGTTTCTACACCTTCCCCCTAAAAAATAGGATAATTTTTGTGTGAAGTGGGAGTGTGCATTGGAATACGATGCCTTGTGTACTTCATGGTGTAAATATTTTTTTTTGGGTTTAGATGAGAGATAGTCTTCCTCTCCTCCTAGTTGACTAGTTGGTTCTTTTGCACATGTGTCTTTCTACTTGAGCTCTCCTATTGCACCACTCTAGTGCCCATTGGTGATTATGGTTGAGGGCTTGTGTTGCCTATTGTGTGCTTCTGTGTTGGTGTGTCCTACCTTTAGGTACCTATCCTACAAATGCTTGCTTATGATGTGTTGTTGTCATTGGTTCTCTAGATGATGGTTTCTTTGAGTTTCTCTATATGATTTGCCTGTGAGTTGTTTACGTGTTTTGTTTGTTGTTGAGTCTCCTACAAAACTATGTTTTCTAATTCTTCCTATGTCTTGAGATTCCTCTTCTCTGTGTGCTTGTGCATATTCCACCATGGTTGTCGGGCATTGTGTGTGCTATCTTGGTTGTTTTGGAGGCAATTTTGTTTTTTTTAAATCTACGACATCATTTTCAATTATTCTTGTTCATATTCTATATGTGACATTTGAATTTGTTGTTTTTCTAGGACACATTGTTGATTTTGTTGCTTTGCTAATGTTTGCTGCTCTTATGCAAGTATTGAACTATTTGTGGTCATTTGCGCCCCGAAGATGCAATAAGTTGTTGTTTTATGCTATCTTCCATGAACAATTTAAAAAAGGGTTTTATGCATTAGACATGGGTTATTGTAGTAGTGTCTTTTGTTAGATGTTGTGTCAAGTGTATGTGCTTTTTGATTATGTCATTTATTTTGCAGGGCCCAATCGAGTGATGGATGAAGGAATCTGACAAGTCCAACTTGCAAATTGGAAAATAGATACTGACTAGATCTTCCTTATTGTATTCTATGTGCTTTTGTTGCGTGGCATACATCTTTTTCTATTTGATTTGGGCTTGCTGCAAATATTTGCATATGGTTGATCATAGCAAATGGGTGTGTCTCTGACATGTAGGCAAACTAGTCAATAGCATCTCTACGCTATGGCTTGATGTTTATTGTTGCTAGTTCAGGAGGAAACATGGGGTCACACATGTATAATGCTCTAAATTGACTTATTTTGATGGGGGATAGAACAAATATCATGTATGCTTATGTAACAAATGGGAGTATTTCATCCCAATTCTGATGTAATGGGTCCAAAAACACAACTAGCATTTGTTATATGGTTTTGTTTAGTCTTTTAGTTAGTCCATTTGTCTAAGGCTAGTATGGTGAGGTAAATACATGCTAAATGCCCATGGTTTTTATTGATATTTGCATGCCTTCACTTCTAAACTGATATCCTTGGTCCGATAATATTGTGTGAGCAAGGGTGTTGTAAGACCACCATTTTCAACATGAAATTTGCAACTATTGGTGCTATACTATTTGGCAAGGCCTACGTTTCACATCATCTTGTTAGGTAATCTGTGGTGACCACAATGTATTTGTTTTCAACCTTTGATTCAAGAAAGGGTCTTATGAGGTCCTAGCCTATGATTTCGAATGGAATTTTTATTGTAATAGGTCGTAGCTGACCATGATTTATTAGTGGTGACTTGTAGGATTGGCATGTTGTGTAGGAATGAAGTTATTTGGCAATGGTTCTCCTCATTTCGGGCCAGTAGTACCTTTACCTGAGATTTTCCAATGCCCAAACATTGGGTTTAAATGATGGTACTCCATGTATGTGTCTATTAAGTCTATGGATATACATGACCTTGGTTTATCAACTGGGTCTCTTTTGATTGTGAGGATTATATGTTCTATGGTGGGATCTGAGTGTGTGGTAGTGCTTCCAATGTACTCTTTTTGTAGGTATGGTACAAATTTGAGCATTTTGTGCTTCAAGAATGTGGGATAAGTTGCCTACAACTATGTTTGACTGGCCCTTTTGTATTTTATGATAAATGAGCATTCCTACAAGGCTAATATCCATCTGAACAAGTGGCCAAGCAGTTGGACTTTTTGCATTAAAGGGATAAGAGGATAATGATCTGTCTCAATGATGAACTTTTTTCCATGTAAGTATGGGTGGAGTTTGCTAACTACCCAAACAATTCCTAGCAACTCTTTTTCTATGGTAGTGTAATTTTCTTTGGCATTTGTTAGAGATTGACTATTATATGAAATCAGTTACCATTTGTTATTGTAATAACATTGCCCCAAGCTCAACATTAGATGCATCTAGCTTGAAGTCCTTGTTGAAATCTAGATAGCTTATCTGTATCGTATTTGAGTTACTAAAATCTTTCTTCTCATTGTTTTGTCCAAATGTTACTTTTGGCCCTTTTTTAAAAGATTTCGTAGTGGTTGTGTTTTGGATGTTGGATTAGGTATGAATCTTGTAGAAAAGGTAGTTAGTCCAAGGAAACTATCAAGTTTTTTAGTAGTTGTGGGCCTAGGAAATTGCTGCACTACATTGATATCTGATGGGTTTATGTGTATACTATCTATAGAATTAATAAACCCAAGGAATTGTATACTAGTTGCCCCCCATTTGCATTTTCTTAGCTGCAATTATGGATTATACTTTTGAATTCTGCTGATCAATATTTCTTGAAGGACTTGGTTGTGTTGCTCCCATGTATGTGCATGGATCAATATGTCATCTAAATAGATGGCCAGCACCTTTTCCTCTATTGAGTCACCGAAAATCTTGTTCCCCATGCGCTAAAATGTGCTTCCAGTATCATTATGTCCAAATGGCATGTGTGTGAATTGATACAATCTTGTGGTTGTGTGGAAGGCTGTTTTATGTGCATCATCTAGTGATAGTGGTACTTCCCAATAGCCTGATGCTAAATCTAATTAAATGAAGTATCTAGAATGTCCCAATGTGTCTAGAAGGTCATCTAGCCTTGGTAGGGGATAGACATAATGTTGTGTGATCTTGTTGAGAGGCCTAAAGTCGATGTAGAATCTATATGTGCTATCATCCTTCTTTACCAAGTGTGGTTCCAATGTCTAGTCGCTCATTAGAGGATGGTACTATTACTCCCTTGGACAACATTTCTTTCACTGCATCATTGATGTATTGATTCTCTCTTGGTGATCTTGTTCACATTGTCATTTTGATTGGTTGTGCTATCCCTATTCTAATTTCATGAAAAATGGGCAAGTTTGTTTTGTTGGTGGTACTTTTTGGTTGTAATAAAGTGTAAAATTTTTAGAGTAATTCCCTAACTTCTTGTGTCTTAATTGTGTGTGAGACTAGTGGTGGCTCATTTAGTAAGTGCAAGCATGCTATTGTCTCGTGGGCGGTCGGTTAGTGTGCTAAGTGGTACTTTGTTGTCTTGAAATTTGATTTCACGGTTTTGAAAAACAATGTCTCTAAGAGCCAATTTAAGAAATAATCTCATTTCTTTAGGCATGGTTAGGTCAGCTCGAAGAAGAAACTGATTGAGTTTGACAGCGAACTAGGCTACATGTTCATTTTGTTTTTTGTTTTAGGCTATCCAACTGCTATAGATTTGTTTGTGTAATGTTTTGTTGAGAAAAATCCTAAATCGGTGCTTCCTTCATCATGCACCAACTTGATTTGGTTTGGATTGATTGCTGCATGTACCATATCATGGCTATACCTTCAAATAGTGTTCTTATTTCTAACATTTTTCTTTTTTTTCTGTCCAAGCATGGTAAGTGGAGACATTTTCAAAGTGATCTATCCAACATAGTACATCTTCAAAAGGTAATCCATTGAATGATCTTGGTCTAACCATGGGATCCGTTCTATGTTGTGGGTGTTTTCAAAAATCTAATTGGTGTGATTTACGTGAAGCATCAGAGATGAC
The DNA here is from genome assembly GCF_053477565.2 of Lygodium microphyllum. Taxonomy (NCBI): domain Eukaryota; kingdom Viridiplantae; phylum Streptophyta; class Polypodiopsida; order Schizaeales; family Lygodiaceae; genus Lygodium; species Lygodium microphyllum. The sequence goes on from NC_141135.1 coordinate 32,386,071, forward strand.
ATAGCATGGAACAAGATTATCCCACAGTTGATGCATAGGGAATCTTGGTCATCTCGGCCCTCTGCTCATCTGTCTGTGGACAATCGGCTCGTGAAACCTTCACATGAGAAGGTAATGGACAACCAATAGGCTTAACATCATGCATACGGAAGGGCTCAAGGACTTTATGAATGTACTCCCTCTGTGTGACAGATAGAGTAGTCCCTGAGATCTGTCGCACGTAATGCGCGTACCAAGTATATGAGAGGCATGTCCCAGATCTTTCATCTCAAAGCTCTTCTTGAGCTGAGACTTAAGAGCATCTAGCTCCTTGTGAGCTGTCCTTGCTAAAAGCATGTCATCCACATAGAGTACCAAAATTAGTAAAGAACTGTCACAAGCTTTCTTGTGTACAAGCACGGATCCATAGCACTGCGACTGTAGCCGTGTGACTGCATGAATGCATCAAACTTATGGTTCCATTGCCTAGGTGCTTGATTCAAGCCATATAGACTCTTCTTTAGCTTGCACACTATGTGTTCCCTGCCAGGGTCTGCAAAGCCCTTAGGTTGCTCCATGTAAATCTCATCATGCAAGTCCCCATGTAAAAAATCCATCTTGATCCATCTGGTACAAGTCCAGGTCAAGCTGTGCAACCAAGGCCAAGACTAAGCATAGGGTGGTCATCTTGACCACATGAGAAAATACTTCATCAAAGTCAATACCATGATCATGCTTAAGGCCCTTAGTAACCAATTGAGCCTTGTATGCCAGCTTGGAGTGTACAGGGGTACTTTTCAACTTGTACACCCACTTGCATGGCAAAGCCTTCTTACCCTGAGGCAAGGAAACCAAATCCCAAGTTTGATTCTTATGCAATGAGTCAAGCTGAGACTGCATAAGCCCTCTCCTAAGAGTGACAATCACCCCTGTGCATAGCCTCATCATAAGTGAGAGGCTCTCCTACATTTGTAACCAGTACATAATCCATAGAGGGTGCAAAACGGTCAGGAGGTCATCTATCTCTAGTAGAACACCTCAACCCATGCTCTGCTGCCTGACCAACATCCTGTCTAACATCACCATGTTTAGCATCTGGGCCATGAGCATCAGGTGATGCTGCATGCTGTCTAGTTGGCTGTGGAGTGGGCTGAATAGGAGCAGATGGCTCCTCCCGAAAGATAACTCTGTGTACCTCAACCACTTTCTTAGGCTGTATATGTATTTTTTCCTCATGAAAGATGCCATCATGGCTGCAGATCACTTTCCGCACCTGCGGATACCATAGACGGTAACCCATCTCTCCTGCATCTCCATAGCCAATGAAAATGCATTTGACACTTTTAGGATCCAGCTTATTGCGTTTGTCCTTGGGCACATGGCAGAATTCCTCATATCCAAAGACACGAAAATGATCATAAGAGGGGGGCTTGCGTGCCCATACCTCCTCTGCAACCTAAAAGTCAATGCCACTGCTAGGCAACCTGTTAATGAGATGCATTGCAGTAGTAACTGCCTCAGCCCAAAAGTGTTGCGGTAAGCCAACATGGCTAAGTATGCTATAGACCCTTTCCTGAATGGTCCTATTCATGTGTTTAGCCATACCATTCTGGGGTGGGGTGTAAGGGGCAGTCAACTGACGCTTAATACCCCGCTCATCACAAAACTACTCAAAAGCACATGATACATACTCACCCCCATTATCTGACCTAAGGCATTTCAACTTTTTCCCAAACTGGTTCTCTGCCAATGCAAGCCAATGCTGAAATGTGTCTAAGACATCAGATTTTCTCTTTATGGGATAAGCCCAAACCTTACGTGAGTAATCATTTATGAAAGTAACAAAATACTTTGCCCCACCGAGTGACTGACAAGACACGGACCCACATACATCTGAGTGCACAAGAGCCAAGGGCTCACCCATGTGTTTCTTACGAGAGTTTTTATGTGTATTTCTAGTTTGCTTGTTATACAAACAATGATCACAAGAATCAAAATGTGAAGAGTCAAAAGGTGGAAGATACTACAAAGCACGGAGCATTTTCATTCCTTTAAGGGACATATGCCCCAAACGAGCATGCCAAAGGGATACATGGGGGATAGAACCCACATACAAAACATGATTCAATGTAGCTCTAGATACAAGTAAGGGATAGAGGTTGCTAGACTTGGCACCTCTTGCAAGCACAAGCCTACCACAAGTAATCTTCCATGCAGAGTCTCCAAAAGACACAAAATACCATGTATCATCAAGTTGTCCAACTAACATAAGGCTGCGAGTCAAGCAGGTACATGGCGTACATCATGCAAAACAAAAGAATTGCTAGAAGAAAACTACAGTCTAACATCTCCAATGCCCATAATGTCAAGAGACCTATAATCACCAAGACATAGAGCCAGAGATGGTACCATAGGTGTGAAACCAATCTCTACAGGGTATCACATGAAATAACGCGCTTGAATCCAAAAGCCAACACTACGCATACATAGAATGTGTCTCAGAAGCCTGTAAGGCATTGCATGAAGAAGTTGCGAGTATGTAATCCTCATCTAAATCAGTGGCCTGCATGGCATTAACCTCTTCTATCTTCACATTGAACTTTGCAGGTACAATACTGCACTCGTAAGACTTTTCCTGCACTTTCTCTTTTTCCTTTTCCTTGTACTTATCATCGCGCATCTTATGGCACTGCGGCCTAATATGTCCTACTTTCCCACAATAATGACAAGTGAGATCAAACTTCCATCCACGGGACTTATTACGGCCACGTGATTTTGAACTGGACTTCTAAGAGTCCTTGCCCTTATGATCATTATCATACCTGCCATGTTTTCCACCTCTAACGGTCAATGCATGTGAAGAGCGGGAAGCATCGTTGTTTCTCCTGTTGATTTCCTCAGTCAATAAAGCACTCTCAACATCTTTGATTTTCAGCCCATTAAGCTTGTTCATGCATATGGCAGTACGGAAGACATCCCATGATTCAGGCAAGGTACCAAGCAAAAACAACAGGTGCAAGTTGTCTTTGAACTCAATACCTTGTGACAACAGATTCTTCATGATAGAACGAAACTCACTGAAATGAGATGATAGGGATGTCCCCTCCTTCATGTGAAGGTCCATTAAATGCTTCAGCCAATACATCTGTGACACAGGACTCTGCTGTGCATAAAGCTCCTGAATCTTCTCCCATAAGTCCCATGCACTCTGATTCTCATCTTCAACAACATTACGATGGACCTCTTCTGAGAGTGATAAGATAATGGTAGACTTGCATAGCTCATCAACTTCCATCCAAACATCATCATCCATATCCTCGGGTTTAACACCTTTGAAATGCAAGGGTTTAATCTGTAAATTCTATACCAAAACTTGCCATATCTGGGACTTCCAATACCCATAGTTGGTACCATCCAACTTGGAAATGTTAAAGAGAGTTGTGTCTTTCAGATGACCAGCCATACTGTCCCAAATCAAAGCAAAAATGTAAAATTGCAGGTTGTTGTAATGAGCAAAAAATGCACTAAAACCATTGCTAAAACTAGCTGAAAGAGTGGATATGACCAAGAGAACCACCTATCCACCAAATATGACCAAGAGAACGTCAAACAATAAGCATTACCCTCATACAAGTGCTCAAAATCTGCAGATTTCAGCTTGCTAGAATAAATTACAATAGTATGTAAAATTGTCCCAAAGTGAAGCAATCATTGATGCATATGTCACTGCAACTGCTAGGTAGCAAGATACATTCAACAATGAGTGTCAAGGGGTAAGAAGGTACCAAGAATTGTCAAACCAATAACCTATCGGGCAAGAGACATCTCATAGGTCTAGAATTCATGCATGTAATGGGTCTTGAGGTAAGAGAAAAGATCAAGCACAAGCACGACTAATAGAGCAAGGAGCTCAATGCATAACCATTCAAGATGCATATAAAACTAACAAACCTATGACGGAGATAGGTGCCTGCCCCAATATGTGTATCAAATCAGACCACTACAGACTAACTGCAGACATAAAGCTCTCAAGAGAGCAAATGCATGTAACTGTCCCATAAGCTCAAGCTCAAGTGTAATAAAACTCTGTGTACATTAGAATATGCCAATAGGCTCCCACTGGAAGTAAAGTCAGATGCCAATAGATTAAGCAACACTCAAATACATCAAATACGTAGCATCAGACATTCCAATTCCTAGTAGGGTACATCCGGAGCATAAATCCCAAGCTATCTTAGACCCGTAAAGCATAAGCCTAAAAGCAGTCAAATAGCATGTAACCGACAACCAAATGTAATGCCCAATAGGTCCAAAATGCTCAAATACATCCAAAGACAAAGCTCCAAGTGACTGTCAAGCATAGGCAAACCAAGGGGCATTCATATCTGACCAAAGCATAAATGCAAGAAGCCTAAATGTCAAGCAGTGGCAATAGGCATAAACCGGTCCAAAGCATGCCAACTGAAGTCAAATGATAGTGAATGACGACCAAGTCGGGAGCCTAATCCAAGCTCAAAAGCATTCCGAAACCAAAAAGAAGCATTTGACAATCTCCAAATACATGGGCATGATCATTCAAATCTCCAGTAAGCACTCCATATCCAAGAACCAATGCATAGACCAAGTAAATGAGCTTCAGCCCACTGTATTATAGCAGCATACTCTCTATCAAATGAAGTTCAATCGATGCCCAAATTTGCTCCAAATCAGTCCCAAAGCATAGACATAGCATCCCATAATATCCGGGCATCATCGGGCATCAATAGGCATCAAACGAGCAACACCAAGAAGCATCAAACATTAAATGTCAAGTGCTACCCTGTTTGTAACAGTCCTGTGACTGTGTATACAGTAATGGCTAAAGGTGGAAGTACTCGTATCAATTTTCGAGAGCCAAGATCTAATGCCGGGGAGTTTGAACATGATCAGGAAGGTTGCAAATAGTGCCGGGCAGCCAAGGAAGGAGCTGGAAATGCCAGGAGGAGATCAGCCCAGCCCCTTAAAAATGTGCCACATTTTGCGCTAGCTACTCCTAGGGGCTGGGGGGTCTTCAGTAGTGCTATTAAGAACTTGGAAATGATTAGGGGGCTCCGATGCAGCCCTGCAAGGTGCCAAATGAAGGCCGGAAGATTAGGGAGGAGGCGGGAGATCAAAACATACTTGCAAATGAAGGTACCATGACTGCCATTGAAGCTCAAGTTGAAGCTCTTCGAATCCGGGCTGAAGAGAATGTTGGGCAAGCTCCAATGCCTTTTCTCTAATACAACTTGAAAGGGAAGTAGAACCCAGGAGGAAGAAGCTTGGCAGTGAGAGCTATGGCAGATGGAGAGCAAGAGCAAGAGAGAGAGAGAGAGAGAGACTCAAAAGTGGGAACTTCAACAGCCACAATGCGTGGCTGAGCCTTCCTTTATTCAAACTATCACTAAAAGAATAAAGAATAAGTGACTGTGATGGGCGCTCGCCACTTGCAGTGTGCAGTGGTGGGTACTATCAATGTAGTAATACACAGGCGGCTAGGCGGAGGCACCTTTACCCCCAACAACTAACTATATGTTTCTCGTGTTATCATAATAGATGAAAACTCTCTTGTCTAACTAAATCCATACATCATCAGGTAGCTTTTGCAATCAAGCTACCTCACATGCTACTATAGCAACACCCATGTACTCTTCCATTGTATGCGAAATGCAATACTAGATTGTTTCTTACTACTCCAAGTCAAAGCTCCACTCCTAATGGAAAACACATAGCCATTGGTAGACTTCTTATCAAATACACTACTTGCCAAATTTGCATCAATGTAACCAAACAATCGCACCACCAAATAAATCTCATTAGAAAAATCATAATCCAACAAGGCCTTAATAAGGTATTGCAAGGTAAGTCTCATACTACCCAAATAAGGCTTATGAGGCACCTACATAAATTGATTGTCCAAGCCAACTATGCATTTACAATCTGACCTAGTATAATAAAAACTTCTTTTACATTATGGGATCCTCTAACACCTCTCCCACATCAATATTTAGCTTCACATTTTGGTCCAATGACACTAAGATTGGCTTATGATCAGCCATACTTTGTCAACATATCTAACATGTACTACCTTTGTGAGAGTCATATCTTGTTACATGTCCTACTTACCTTAATACAAAGAAAGTACTGTAGCTCTCCCAAATCTAGACCCTTCACATGATCCACCTCTTGCACATTGTCAGCTCCAAAAATGAAATCATCCAAGTACAAGGAAATCACAACAATACCCCTACTACTTTGGCACCCATAAAGTGAGTAATCTATATTTCTAACATGAAAATCAATAGAATGAGTCATCTATATTTATGACATGAAATCTATAATGCATCCAAATGTACTTGCATGTAAACTACCTCTGAAGTCCATGTTCTTTCAAAACATTATTGAATTCATTGGAGAGTACTCTCACCCTCCATTTGATCTCAACTACTTAATCTAGAGGCATATTTGTTTCTCAATAATATTTTTCAAAATCTTAAAAGTGAGAGAACACCTCACTTTTCTTCTTCGTGAAATGCATCCACACCTTCCTTGTATGATCATCAATAAAGATTATATGATATTTACATCTAGCCATTGATGCAATATTTGTAGAACCCCACACATCTGAATGTAAAACATCAAATAATTTCCTACTTACATGTTTATCATGAGAAAATGCATGGCTTGTTTGCTTTCCAAATTGGTATGCTTCAGAAATATTTTGCATATTAGCTTAGGGAAGCCTATCACAATTTCATTTGATTGCATATTCTTTAATCGCTGCATATTTACATGGCCAAAAAAATTATGTCAAATATCAATATCATCCACATCTCATGCGTCTTGTGCAAACACACTAGCCTTCAACTCAGGTACATTCACAAAATCAAGGCAAACATTCTTCCCACATGCTTGTCTTTAGCAAGTAGCCTTTATCCATTCTTGAAACCGTTGAACTTTACTTGCAATCCCTACTAAATCATCTATCCAACACATACTAAATTAATGTTAGGTACATGGAGCACATCAATCAAGCATTAGTTTTTTCATCCTGTGCATAGATAATGAATACTCTTAATGGGAGTAATATAATGCATTGTATTGACACTTTCCCTCACAAAAGTAGGCATTCCACAATTTCTTACTTCTCTAAATCATTCTCAATGACACTTCATATGGCTAACGGCACTTGAGTCCACATATCATACATCATATCACACTACTGATGCTTTTTCATTAACCACATTTGCATTCATCATGTGCTCAATATAACAAATAGCTTCTCGTTATCAACCACATTGCTAAAAGATGCATAATTGTTATGATGTCTCTTTCATTTACGTTATTTCTACATGTTCTCTTTTCTAGATAATCATATGTAATGCGACCTTTTCAACCACAATCATAGCATTCTCTATTATCATAACTTGTGTTTTGTTTTGCCATGTCCTCTATAGCTCCCCTGTCTTGAGACTACCATCTACTGCCTATATGTGACTACCCCTATGAGTCATGAGATTACCCTTGATTTTGCCCATAAGGGCCACCACCTCGGCCTTTACCACCATAATGTCTACCTCTACTTGTTTAAAGTAAAGCATCTATTCTAAGCTATTCTTGCTTTTATAATGAGGATGTAGTAAGGCCCAAGTTATTCTCTTCTAAAATCAACGTAGATATTAGATTTGCAAAATTAAGGATGGTATCTCTAGTGTTAATGGAGTTTTGTAATGACTTGTACTCCTTGCCTAGACCATACAAACATGTAGCCACTATATCATCATCATCATCATCATCATCATCAACTTGCACTTTAATAAATTCAAGAGCTTCAACAATGCCCTTAATATTCAATACATAATACATCTACATTCACTGTATTCATCATGTACTCTCATTATTAGCTCATATACTGGTAGATACATAATTGTTATGCTATCCTTTTCCATTTTTAAATTTTTTTTACATCTTCTCTTTTCTAAATAGTAATATGCAATATGACTTTGTTGACCACAATTTTGTCATTCTTTGTTACCATAACTATTTTTTTGTTTGCAACATTCTCAATAGCTCTCCTTGCCACCTTGAGATTGGCATCTACTAATATATGTGACTACTGCTACATGTCATGACATTGCCCTTGATTTTTCCCATAAGGGCCACCACCACAATCTCTACCTCTACTTGTGTTAGAGTAGAGCACCTATTTTGAACTATTCTTACTTTATGATGAGGATGCAGTAAGACCCAAGTTCTTTTCTTCTAATGTCAACATAGATATTAGATCTAAAAAATCAAGAATGGTATTTCTTGTGTTGATGAAGGTTTGGAACTACTTGCACTCCTCGCCTAGACCATCCAAACATATAGCCACTATATCATCATCATCAACAACCTATACTTTAATAGATCCAAGAGCTTTAACAATGCCCTTGATCTTCATTGCATAATCATTGATAGAGAAATTGCCACACTTGGCATTGCTAAACTCTTTCATATTTGTATTATTCCATGCTTTTGTATGACTATTTGCATCCCACATGTGTCCAATCATGTTGTCTAAAACATCGATCACTTTTTTGAGTATATTGGTTCCATTTCTTAAATGCCTTTGTCTACTTAGGTAAAGCATTTTCCTATGATAACTCTAGGTCATCATCATTATCTCTGTCCTTTATTCATAAGGAAATTGGTCAATTTGAACTTCCAAGCATGGAAGTTATGCTTGTCAAGCTTGTTGTTGATAATCTAACTAAACCCCTCAAACATTGAGCAGAAAAACTAAAAATTTTGCTATTCTCAATAACTTACTAATTTAAGTAAATTATCATATTTACTAGTCTTAGTACATAAGTATACATTGAGCAACACTTCTAATGTATGATAGTTTGCAAATACTATCTACTACACCCGTCACCCATCATCTATTTGTGAAATGACAAGGTTTGTAGGGTTCTTGAATTTTATTAGATTGGCATATAAATCGACTCTAGCTCTTGAATAATGGAGAGTGAAATGTGTCTGAAATATAAAGTTGAATGCAGAATATCAAATCAAAGTTCTAAACTAGAGATTTGTTACCTTATTTAGCCACTCCAAGCTCACAAAGACATCTTGTTAATTAGAGATTGTATGAGCAAGATCTCCACAGGTGTGCTCCACATTAGACTCTTCTACATGCGGCTTACAATTCCTTGCTTGGACAAGGCTCTAATACTTTTAAAAAGATTGGGGAGAGATGGAGCTTAAGCTCTTGCAAGACATAAAATACACGCAGGATGCACATAAGATAGGAAACTAAAAATTATGATATTTCTTATTTTCCTTCTTCTCCACTATAACTATTTACTAGAGTAGAGAGAAAGTACAACATATATAATATAAAAGTAGTCCATAGTGTGAACACACTATCTAGAAAGATGACTAGATAGATAGTTTGTAACTCACGTAGGTGGACGAGTTGTAAAGTATCACTAGAAGTATATGCTAATGTAGATACCAACCATGCTAGTGATATGAATACAAAAATGGTCATTTAGGTACGTGACATCACAAATCGCATGGTGGGGGGACTTTCTTGAGCTGTTGCACCAAACACATATCATATACACAAGAGGAAGCTCATTCAAGAACACAAGAAGAGAGATCAAGACCAAAGCATTTTCTTACTAGTTTCTTCTTCTTCTTTCTCACACAATACAATGTACACAAAGTATAGATAAGATACAACAAAAAGGAATGTGGCCTACTAAGTCAGACAATGCATAATTGGCTATACTAATCAACTGGCATTATCAATATGCCAACTATAGGTAGGTGCAACAAACTAAATATAATAAGTGATAAGTTAGTGGCCATGTGAGGATCATAATGACCATAGATGTACTAAGTATAGATGTGAGGCCCATCTAATGAAGTGGTCCATCATCAATGTCTGCATGTGTTGATCATGCCATCTCAACATGTGAGTGTCATCTCATGCCGAGCTTGACAACTCAACAAGAATTATCATCACTTACCACAACAAGCTAGGGATATGAGGCATAACCCTAAGTTTTGAGGTGAATGACTTGGAGGTGTTGGGATCTAGGAGTTGGTGATGGTTTGGGAGATATAGGGTTTTGTTGAGTGCATAGATTAAAGGACTTACATACTACTCGAGGATGAGGGATGTAGCCTTAAGCACAACAGGTGTATGGCTTGAGAGCGTGCATCTAAAAATGCAATGTGAAAGAGTGCTAATGTCTACCTATGTTGTCTCTATGAATGTGTACCCTAAATGCTTATGATGCTCCTAGCATGCATCTAGGGGACTAATTGAAGTGTTGCTCTAGTTTGGAACTAAGTGTTCTACCTGAGAAGAGCTTTGGTACTTGCTCCCAAGCCAAGGGTATGCACATGTGAGATGTTTAAAGGTACTTCTAGCTCAAGCTATCCTACACCTACTCATGATATCAATGGTTTGCACTATATTCATGGTTTTCAAGAAAGAGACATTGGCATTCATTAAAAGAAGCGTCCTTAAGTTGTTGAGTCCTAATGCTCAAGATGTGTGTGGTCACAGTACTGGAGTCCAAGGTTCAAGTTAATTAGGCCAAGGTATAGCTAGAATTGATCTACAAGGGTTTCCTTTAGGTACAAGCCTCTTGTGCTTGATGAAAAGTACCATAGTCAATTTGTGTGCTAGTTGTTAAGTCAAATGGCCTAATTATCACTATAGTTGGCGCTCTTGTGTGACCAATGCTAGTATGGGTGAGTCAAAGCCCATGTGGGACTTTGTCAATTGTAGGCCACTCTAGAGGAATGCCATTAAAGATAAAAATGACTTACCCAACCTTAGATCTTTAGCAAAAGGCAATCAACAAGGTCACGATTTGTGATAGGAGACACAAGGCATCATCTGGGCCTTCACATGCCTTTGCCTCGCTAAATGGCAATAAAAAGGCATCATTTCCAAGTGATGGTCTTTCTTCCACCATCACACTAAAAACACACATGTCTAAGTCGAACTAGAAGCCCCATCCATGAGAGAATACATCAGAGTAGGTAGCACTCTCTCATAATGCTCTGAGAATACAACAATGTACTCAACATGAATACAATGAGAGATATTTCTTAGAATATTTTGTGGGCAGCTAGGCAAGGTCCATAATATGGTTGTACAAGCCAAGAAGACTACCTTTCCATGATATAAAAGGAAGACCTCTCCCAAGCCATAATTAGTCTATCTTTCACCTAGATAAAGTTCTTCCAGGTAGCCTTTAGCTCTTCGCTTATCATCTATCTAGCAGCTTCACAATGGAAGTGCATAGGTGGACAAAGCCATCTGTGTATCAATTTGTTTGGAATAAAATAAATTTCTATTCTTCTCATATTTGTTGTGCATTCTTAACTCCTTGCTTAGATTCTATTTGCTACATAATGTTATGTTTACACTTCCATATGAATGGAATCTACCTTTTAGTGAGCACCACCTATATATGAAATAAAAGGCCTACTATCATTTTCACCCCTTGATTTTTCCTTAATGTTGACCTCATTTGTCTTAAATTTGATTGCACATTTATTCAAGCAAACATGTAGGTCAGTTTGATAGAGATATGCACCCATCCAAATTACTAATAACCTTAAAAAGATTCTCCTTAATTTATGTAGAATTGCTTATAGATGTATGACCACAACACTTACATCCTGATCACAAACAAGTTTTCCTAGCTTATTAACTCTTCCACATATGCCACTCTCGTCCACAAACCATGATTTCAATTTAGGGTATAGCAAGAAAAATTAGCAACCTAATAATATCACAAGCTCCAAAGTGTGAGAAATTTGTTAACACAATAAAATAAACTCTTAATTATCGCAATTATTCTCTAATACAATAGGGCAATCAAATTCTCTAGATTTCTATAAAGTTTAACTAATACATTTTTGAATATCAAATCAATACTCGATATCTTAAACTACTTTAAAAAGTATGATTTAATTTTGTTAAATGATGTAACTAGTATATTCATATTAATATTACATATAATTAAATTATTTTTAAAAAATAATTTCCAAAAACTATTTTACTTATTTTATGTAAATATATATTGTAAATAATATTTAATTATTTTTAAATTTCTCTTAAATCACAAATATCCTAAAGTGTGGGATAACCTCTCCCACAATAATAGCATATTATAAATTTAGTCTTGAATTTACTGTGTAAGCTAGCTATCACAAGACAAGAGCTTGAAATTTGGCAAATAACCTCCAATTCGGTAATACTTTAATAGAATTATAAATATTATAATCCAACTTTTCAATGGAAAAACCTTTCATCCAAATCTAAACATTATTTGGTCATTTAGGCTCATATAGTGATGTTTCCTTGAATAATATGTCAAAATTTCAGTGATTAACATGAAAATTGGCCATTATTTGCATTAAAAACGTTTTTCAAATGACATAAAATGCAATCTGGATAGTAAGAGCTTCATCAATATCTTGTTAGACCACAATGTTTACACAAGACTTGTGGTCATAAGCTACAACATTGTTAGACTACGATGTTAACACAAGACTTGTGAAGTAGCACTGGAGTTCTTGAAAAGTGCATTATTGAGTGTACAAGTATGAAGACATGGAAAATTCCAACCTCAATGTAAAAAATGTGAGTTCTATCTTTAGAGTAGTTGAAAACTTGGAGGGCAAGTAAAGAAGCCATGGCATAATCAGACAAGCCCTAATGCATGTAGTAGGGAAGTTGACTAGTACCACTAATGACCTAATAAGTAGCCTAGAGAAGTCTCACACTCTAGGGCTAATAGAAAGACCATCCTCAAGGTAAAAACCATAATTTTTACCTTTGGCATAAGTCATATATATATCCATACATATTTTGGCCTTGGAACCTAGAGAGATTTTTGGTAAGTGAAAAGCACTTGCAATCTTGTTGGAAATTTAACGTAAAGAGAGAAATATTAGTGAATTATCTCTTTAGTTGATTTGGAGAGCCCAAATATAAGATACTTTGCTCTATACAAGCGTATATGACAATTGCAAGTGCATAGAACATGCTGAAGCATCAGAACTTAAAAGATGCAAAACCTAAAGAATTTAAAGGATAACCTAGACATCTATAGACAGCAATAGTGTATGCAATTAAATGGATCCTATCAGACCAAGAGATCCTTACCATAGTAACCGCTTATTGCAAGAAAAATTTGTCAAAAGCCTTGTGAGAGACATGGATAAATCAACTATGGACCTATGGGACTATGCAACAAAAGGGGAGGCAAGAACACAATAAAGTAAACACTATCACAATGAATATAAAATGAGAAGAGTAGAAAACTTAAGCATGAATCATTAACAAGAAATGAAATACATAGGTGAAAGCATGAGAAAACATTTTCAATAACACCAAGGTAACTATTGTGCTTCCCATGCATAACATGCGAGACTTAAGGACAAATTCTTATTCCTTCAAGAGTTCAACACACCTACCCTTCCTATCCAATAAAGTGATAAATGTAAATTCATATCAAGATGATGTAGTGGTGAGCAACAACTTACCTCTTTGTTGTAGTCTAGCTCCAAGGCTCATCATATGCTTCAAGGTCCACATGTAGCTCCTTGGATCAATCCATGTACTTACCACCAACTTTGTATGCAATGCAAAGCAAAGAAGATGGAGAAGATGTGGAGAAAACAAGGAAGAAGAGCATCACAACATGTTCCTTACTCTCTCTTAAGTCAACCTCATGCATGCACCCTCAACTTCACCTTTCACCATGAAGGGATGTATTGAAAAAAAGGAAAATGGCAAGAGCTTCATGCTATCAATTTATTCACTCTCACTCTCACAGTCACTCTCCTTCTTATTCACTCTCTTACAAGCATGCAAAAGAGAGTCAAGAGATAAGGAGACCCAAGCTTGCATGCATATGAATAGCTTATTTTTTTCATCAATTGTTTAAAACATTTTTAGGGTTTCCACCCTCTAGGGCATCCTAGTAGCTTTATGGCCTTGTTCCCTGATTGCATGCTTTATCTTAGGTCTATGAGCCTTCCTAAGATGAAAAAATATGTAGAGCACTTTTCCTTAACCTTGAGATTCCATGGAAACTAATGCAATTTACATGGGGGTGTGCTCTTCTCTCATTTTAATATGATTTTAAATATAATGATCTTTTGGAAAATAGAAATATCACAAAAATTAATCTCAATGAAATTCAAAATTTATGTGTCCTTGACAATAGCTTTTGGCACTTGCACTTTATCCTCCTTTAGTTTTCATTCAAAAAATATAGTTAACATTACACCCCTCTTAGATGAGTTCTAGTCCCTTTGCACTCAACATCAAGAGTAAATGCTTCATGTTAGGGACTACATAGTGTAGTGATCCTATTGGAGTAGTAATAGTTATCTTTAATGAAGAAAAAGGGCCTATCTTGATTATTCTGGTGGGTGAGGGATCGAGGATGTTGGTGATGACTTTGTGGATATGCCAAAGAGAGGAAGGGTGAGAGGAATGGAGGATGTGTGGCAACTGATGTTGTTTGATGATCTCTATGGTTTTTAGTAAACTTGAGATCACAATGCACTCCATAGGGTATGACTACTTATTGTGCAGTGTAAGGTGCTCATGCAACCACAATTGGGAGATGGGTCAAACTCCAATTAAGCTTGCAATGTTGTCCCACACTTGAGTACTCAATTTGTGTAATGTTGTATTGTGGAGTGCAATTTTCAAGGTGATATATAGATCATCAAGATATCCTATCCTTGATGTGGGTTGAGGTATTACTGTGGGAGAAAAAGTGGGCTAGGGGGTTAGAAACAGAGCCATATACCTCATCAACCATGTCTAACTTGAGGATTCTTAGGTACAATGAATGTGTGGGTGTACCTACCTAGGGTAAAGCTTTTTTCCTCTTTTCTTTTGTCTTCATTGTTCAAGAAATTGCTATAGGGCGTGGATTAGACACCCATTACTAAGTCAATATTCTCACACTCATTCTCATAGCTAGATAGATGACTCCAAGTAGAATGGATGTGCGTAATGAGAGTGAACAAACTATCCACCATGTCTTCCAATAGTGTTATACATAGTAGAATGGGAGAAGTGTTGCATGCAAGTGGTGCCAAATCATGGTGACTCTCTCTATTGTACTATTTGTGTCAAAAAATAGTGGCTATAGGCCATCCTCATATATAGTCTAGATGCTTGCTGCAAAAGCTTCACTAGAAGGTAAAGAAACTTACAAGTTGTGATAAAACTAGAGTTTGAAAAAGTGGTAATAATTTTTAGAAACTTGTTAAAAGATGGCTTGACATCCCTTGGCTAGAATAAGTAAATTTTATCATTTGATTGTGTGGTTACATTAGGGATCTTTGGAAAGTTGTATCAACCATGGTATTGTTGATTCTAGTAATTGTGTCCCCTAGGATATGGACAATAGTGTACGTTGGCCATTCTTGTAGTTGTGAGTGGCAAAAGGCAAACCAAGCAAGCTTCTCTTCCTCTGACATAGATCTTCAATATCATTTCTATAGCCTATTTAAGAGCTTTGAGAGCCACGTCTCCTACATCTTCTCTTCAAGCTCATCAAACTATATAGAATCTACATAGTCTAGAATTGGTGACATGATATCCAGTGGTTCTCTAGGCATTGATGTAGATGGCACTTGTTCAAGAGGCTCTAGTTGCTAGAGTCCTAGTTGCTCCACTTCTTAGTCACTCTAGCCAATGCCATGTAAGTGGTGTACTAGTGCTTCTTTTGTTGGATCAGGGGCTAATAGATTAAGTTCTCGACCATGATCCATATTTTCTGATGTAGTGGTGACAAAACAATCACCCATTTAAGCCTTTAGTTTTTGAATCACCACATCCTCAATACTAGACATGGAGACTATTAGATGGCCTTCTAATAGATCTTACATTGATGTAGCAAAATCACATATTTAAAGATGTCCTTATTAGCTTTGAGTATTCATGTAATCAAGTCATTAACAAGTTTGAGTAATGTTGCTCTAATAGCTCTCCTAACTTCATCTTCCCCTCATTGATTGGAGCCCCAAGAGGAACACCAAGAAAATAGGAAATCTACTGCAAGAAAATCTATCTTGTATCATTAACAAGCATTCATTTCATATTTTATGTGATTACAACCAGGAAAACAATACCAATCTTCTCAAATCTTCATGCAGCTTCATAGAACAATTCTCCCATGAATTTAACTTGAACAAAATAAATTATGCCCTTTAGATTCTTCATAGAATTCATCAAGAGACCACAAAAACACAAGACAATACACCACTTTGAATGGAAATCATCACACAACATTCTTCTTCAATAGTTCCATAGCTTTCTCTCACAATCTCTCACTCATAAATACATTGTTTAGCATAGATTTGGCTATCTCTCACTCTCTGTGACATATGCTCTCTCTCAATTGTACAATGGAATAATCGATAATAATAATCCATGACCCCTCTTTGGTCATGGATACCTCTCCTAAGAGGTGTGTCTACTATGAAAGGTCACTAGCTCAATAATGTCACTGTCACTTCAGTCTTCACTTGAGTCTTTAACAGCTACTTCTTCCACTTCTTTGAGCTATTTTGAACTTGTATTTATCTCTTCCCAAGGTTAGAAAACTTTCCCAAGCTACATATTCATCCAACATAACACTTATAGAGGCATACAGATTTGAAACAGAACAGAGACAGAGACTCTACAGATGGTCATCAGAGGGGTAACAAAAAGTCATAAGAAAGCCTTTAGCTCAACTAAAATAATTCAAAACCAGCAACAATCATTCAATAAGCTTTCAAACACTCTCAAACTCCATCAATCATAATTCCATCCTCTCATACAGAAAGAAAATAGAGCAAAATAGAAGCTCAACAGAACCAATCAAACACTAAAAGGACATCAATAGAACATGTCACGACCTAGAAAAGCATAACAAACTTTTAAAGGATATAAGAGGTTTTTTTTTCACCATAAGCATCCATCCATTAGATAAAATCACGAACCACCATCAATAAGATTCATCTTCATCTTTAACTCCACGCAAGAAGGATAAAACACCACATATACACCATAGAACATTTACAAAACTCACATAGACATAAGACAATGTAGTCCAAAGAGAAAGATTTTCATTAAAAGGATCAATACATCCAAGAGAGTGTCCATAGGCTATGTAGGATGAAGATATTTTTTCTTGAACTTCATACTCAGCTTGAGACGCTTCAAACTCTTGTTCTCATCCACAAAATGTAGAGGCACATTCTGAAGAAACGGTAAACAACACATCCTTTCGAACAAGATAATAAACCTAGTAGGAAAAGCTTGTGCAAAATAATACTAGATACCCATCTGAGCAACAGTCACATCTTTATTAGGATTAATCATCAAGTTCGAAATATTCTTTTAGTATTTAGGTGAAACTGTTGATGCTTTAAAGCAAGATACCAACAAAAATGAGATGCAAAGCGTACCAAAGTATCCTTAGAACAAGCATGTGCTCTAGCAAATTGAAGATAAGAAGTAGAACATTGTGCAAAAGTGTCCCAGAAACCAGAAATGATAGGACACTTAAACATTGGTCATGTGAAAGAATCATTCAATGTCCACTGCCAACAATGGAGGATATCACTATTATACCCACGAGTATCCATCACTAATTGTGGAGGAATATTAATGTATTCAGATGGAGATGGTAAATGAATAATAGGAGAATAGTGAAGAGGTGGGTAATATAAATCATAGAATGAAGATATTTGAAGGGATAATGAGGGTGGGAAAGAAGGGAAAGAAAGTAGAAATTTCTAAAGGGATTATGCTGGAAAAACATAAGGAATAGATGGAATAATAGGAATAAGTTCAATAGGAGTAGGCGAAGATTTATGATCAGCAAATAAATGGGCTTGTAGTAAAAACTTTACTTTGAGGGGAAACGGCAAGGGTAAAAGATAAGAGAGGGATACTTTCTAGATTAGATTGGAGGATAGCAATATATGAGGTAATTAATAAGAAATTAAGGAATAAGATAGGCTATCATGAGGATCAAATGGATAGATGGAACATCGGAAATCAAAAGCTAAAAATAAATCCTCAGTGAATAAGGGATTGTCAGCAATATGGTTCAACACTTAGGATCTCAATGGCTTAATATCTGACTTGTGAAAGACACTCCCTTGATAGCGAGGATCCTGAACATCATCCTCCAAAGGAGGATGCCAAGTATGGCCTTTACACCACAATGTCTGCTGATAATAATTCTTCAGGCCATCAACCAAATTCATTTCAGTTGAATGGACATACATGATTGCCAACAAAATCACATCTCCGACATATAGATTCATGTCCTCCTCATCAACGATGTGTAAATCTCCTCGAAGATACATAAATGATAATAATTGGGCTTCATGAGAGATCAACTCATCAACAAATCTGTCAAACACTGCTTTGAGTAAATCTACAAACCACATATTCTACCAACCATTCTTTGCAGATTCTAAGTCCACACTAATCAAGGAGATGTACAATGCAACATGTTGATGTTGATACTGAATCCAGAAGGATGATGATGGGGGTGACACAAATTCAACATAGTGGACAAAATCTTCCTAAACAAAATTCATATGCTGATGAAGGTGCTCTACCTTGGCAGAAAACCCATCACATAGTTTAGCCTTTTGTTGCAAATGATCTAGCTTTTCCTTAGAAAATAAAGAAGACATTATTGAGGATGGAGGAGGAATAGAAAGAGGAGAAATTTTCTGATGAAGTCCTTCAATAAACTTCTTTTCTGACTCTACAATTTCTTGAGAATGCTGCAACTGGCCCTCACATATACCAAGCTTACAAGTTGATTCTATCATTTCCTCAAGGGCGGCATTTTTCTCATTGGTTTTAAAGGACACATTCACTTCCTCTAAAGTGTCAACCTTGGATTCTAACTCTTTAATCATGGCCTTCTGTGAATCCATCGAAGTTGTAGCTATAGTCATTTGTGTATGGATATCACTCAAAGTAGTCTTTTCAGAAGTAGCTAAATCCTCTAGAGCTTTGCTAAGCTAATTGGTCAAAGAGTCCACCTTGTCTTGCAATGAAGTATACACTCCTATATAGATTATCCAAAGACATGAAGTCATGGAAGTCTCCAAAGCAGATTGAACACTAGAAACTAGCTGTGAAAGAATAGATCCGGAAAGTACTATTTGCAAGGAAGGAGAAATCTACGGATCCAGTTGTCCTTCCCGTTGCGTTGCAAAGAGCTTGGGACAAGACAAAAAAAAGGGAAGGGAGCTACTAAACACCTTAGGTATTGAAATCTGTACCACTGGAGTTGGAGCAGGTAGAG
The DNA here is from genome assembly GCF_053477565.2 of Lygodium microphyllum. Lineage (NCBI taxonomy): Eukaryota > Viridiplantae > Streptophyta > Polypodiopsida > Schizaeales > Lygodiaceae > Lygodium > Lygodium microphyllum. Next base: position 32,405,435 of record NC_141135.1, read on the forward strand.
GATCAGAAGAACCTTGTGTGCGACACTTCTTTCGAATGAATCTGGCCAGACGATACATCTCCTATAACTGAATTGACTTCCATAGGAGGAGAAGGAATAGAAGGAGGCTACTATGGAAGTGGAACAGGATCTGGCATAAGAATGCCACATGGGGGAGGTGTCAAACTGAATGATCTTCTGTAGAAAAACCCCATAGGAAACAGTATTGTGTTGACATTTTGTGACGCGCTGAAAATGTTGATCCATTTTAGCCAAAAAAAAGGTTTTTCAATGTTAGAAGATATTGTTAACCTTTTCTAGAGGGGGGGGGAATGTTAGAATATTATAATGTACTCATATGAACATCTACTTAGAGAATATCTAGGAATACAATATCTAGATATTTAGAGGAACTAGATACTGAGATCACAACATCATTAATGACGGTTGTTCCCTCCAAGGTGAATGGATTATAGAGCCCTTGGGCCATAGTAGAATGAAAAGAGAACCTACCATATGCACACCTTCATTGTATATATATTTGTATTCTCACCTATTCCAATGCAAGGGTGTAAGCAAGTGTGCAATACAAGTGTGTGGTTCATTCTCCATCTCATTGTCTCATTGTCTCTCTCTCTTTCTCTCACCATCACTTTCACTACATTGTATCAGAGCTCACCAAGTTCTTGATGGCCCAACATTCTCCATCATCCACAACCTTAGAGGTGGCCCTAGGTTGTTGTGTGCATCTTAGTGCTCATATTATCTAGTCTACAGCTCTGTTTTCACTCAGTGAGTTTGCAACACATGACTGAGAAGATTTCTTCACCATAAAAGTTATTTCCATATCAAAAACTTCAAGAAGGATTTTTCCATGTAACAACACAAAGTCTCTACATCAACAAGAAGGTGTTTTTCTTTGAGAAGATTCACAATGAAGTCTATATCTCAAGGGGGTCTACTCCAAAGAGTATTTCTACATCAAGTTTCAATATTTGGTATCTATATTTGAGCACAAAGTGTTGCTATCTCTTCAAGGATTATCTTGATAAAATCTACATGCCAGTTATGTCTTGTGCATCTATCTATCAAGTGGAAGTGGGACTTGAACCCACATAAGCCCCATTCGGCATTCCATTACAATAGCAAGTATTATTCTCTATCATCTTGGAGCTAAAACTATGTAATATTCATGTATTTTTGCATCACTGGATCCTATCCTTTGAGAGACTACTATTAGTCATTACAAATCTATTGAAGAATTGGAAATCTTATCATTCTAATATTTCATCAAGACTATACATGCCAACATTAATGTAACGAAGAAGAAGAAGAGGAGGAGGAGGAGGAGGAGGAGTGAAGTAGCTTTAGAGAGTATGTGTAGCAACACAGGAGTGCCTCAAACCTTCACCATCACCCAATTGGTGCCATCTTGCCATCATCTGCAATAGTCACCAATCAGCATCAACTTCTTGGTCCTACCTGATAGCTAAAATGTCTCTAGTCTCTAGCATTAGGCAAGAATCTTCCCAACTCCACTACAGGCCCGCACCCATTCGGACTACAACAGTGCTTGGCTAGTACCGTATCTTGCTTGAGTTATGAGCCCAAAGCGTGCAATAAATCTGCTTGTTGCGGCAGTTGCAGTGCCTCCTAGTCCAGCGCCATCAACTGCCAACTTCCCCTATCAATATCAAGCCTCATCATAGTACAAGAAAAAGGGGTACCTCTCTATCAACCATGCTTCTCTGCCTGAAATGTTAACATGTAGTAATAGTCTTTCACATGTAGGATTGCCTTCCTCCAATACACTACATGTGTGCCTCCAACCACGTATACTTCTTTCCTATCGTCTTCACTCCCCTACCCTGCTCTGGCCCACCTTGCCTTGCCATGGTGATGTCAAAGTGCCTATTGCTGTTACTCTAGCAAAAAACGAAAAAGTCATGGATTGCAAGATTGAGGTCACAATCCTTGGGAAGAATTGTCTAATCCTTTGGCCCTTGACTATTTGCTTCTCTTCATCATTGGATTTTCTACTAAACAAAGGTGCCCAACATAGTGTAGTGTAAGTCCTCTCTCTCCCTAGTAGCCACACATATTCTATCTTTTCTCACCTAACTCTAAGGCTTCTTGTTAAACTCATTTATCCTCACCTCTTGTTTTGAGCCTTATCCACATCATAGCCTTCTCTCTTAACTTATCCTTGTCAGATAACATCATGCAACACATATGTTCCATTCGTGTATCCTCATTAAGTCCATTGTTCACTCTCTCTTGTCAACTAGTGGAATATATAGAAAAATCTCTGATGGGGGACAACCCCAATTCTCTACCAAACGAAGGCCCCTCACATCCATCTCTCTGTGACTCTTCCATTTTGTGCTCTTGTACTCTCAACTCATCCATCCAAGCATGTTCTAGGTCTCCCAATCACTCTCAATACTACAATGTTTGTCATCCCTATCAGGCTCTTCTCTTCCTAAAATAGAGGACTCTACCTCAATTGGAACAACAATTGAAGAAGGGGATGCCCTTCGCACCTTATATCTTGAGGCCCAAGAAGGCATTGTCTATGGCTTCTCTATTGAATTGTGTTCTTCAAGAAATTTTTATGCTAGTTTAGAGGCAACAAGATGGCAAAATGTCATCACTCTCTCAGTTTGAAAACATGGATACTCCTACCATTCCTCATAAACTCTTATTGGATATTTCTACCAACCTTCAAGGTCACTCCCTCATCAGGTACATTGTTTTCACTTCTCTTACATCTTTGAGTTCTATCCTATTTCCTTACATTTGTCACTATATTCTTATGGTCACACACACACACACACACACTCCACTTCAACTGTGTGCCACAATCTCTTGACCAAATGTAAGTACACATACTCTTAGCTTGCGCCCTTCAGGATTCTCACAATGCTTCCAAATTCGCATAAAAATAGAGAAATACGAACAATATTGCAGCAATTGAAGCTCTGTCTATTATCAATCGACTTCAAGAGGAGAAAGAATTACTACAGCAAGAGGTTTCTCAATTGAGGAATGCAATGGATTTCCAATTTTCTCATTATTTTGAAGTCATTAATGCTCTTAATAAAGTCATTCTGTAAAAGAACAATGAAATTTTTGATTTGCATACACAGTTGGTATTTTCTCCTTATTCAAGTCAAGATGTTATCCTTGAGGATCTCTATGCATTGAATGATCAGATTGTTGATGTTTCAATCCAAACTGTTATTTCTGAAATCTATGAGGACTCTGACCAATCTACTGCTAAGTTGAATTATTTGGAAGTATGCAAGTACCTATAGTGGATATTTATGCAGTTCATATTGCAGCAGGAATGGTTGATGTTATTCATGTTGATTGGTTTTTAAGCATGAAACTACTGATGCTGTATGAGGTGGATGCTTGTAGCAAATGTATATTACAGTTTTATGTATTCAGAAAGCTTCAAAATGATCTACATGAACCTAAATTTCAGCAATTCTTATTGCTGAATTTTTGCAAGAGTATCTTGACTTCCTACAATAGCAACCAAACTTCATACAATAGTAACCAAAATTTCTACAATACCTATAGCACCAGGTTGAATTTTTGTAGTACTTATAGCAACAAGCTAGACTCCTACACTTCCTGCAATAGCAAAATGTACTACAGCAAGCAAAAAGTTGAAAAACAGTTAGAAGTGCTACAACAACCTCAAAAACAACAAATACGACAGCAACATGATGAACACTGGTTCTGGGTTCTTAAAAATCAGCAGTTACAAGTTGTTATGGATTATCTTACATATTTCTTTTAGGATGCAATGTCTTATTCAAGATCCAAATTGGGTAGTATATTACCATACATTTATTATGAAGTAAATGCTAGAGCATCATTGACATATTTTCAAGTCAATGTAATTATTCATTGCAATTCGAGTAGTAATCTACTTATTCTGTTATGGTTCTATATCTTCATTCTCTATGATATGTTATGGATGTCATTATATATGATGATTTGTCTGCCCTGGTATATTTCATTGAAATGAATGTACAATAGAACCATGGCTCATTACTAGCAGTTGTTGCAGCCACTTTCATTCTGGCTATAATGTAAGAAGATATTATTAAACTTGCCATTAATGGATTTAGGCTCTAATGCTAATTCAAGTTGATTATGATGAACCACAGAAGGATTCACAGGTTTAGCAAGTATTTGGAATCAATTTTATACAAGTCATAGTTGTAGTGCTTGAAGCAGCAATAGTGCGGAATTCTATGGATATTATGGTTATTTGTCAATTGTATGAGATGAATAGTTCTCAAACTTTGACAATATCTCATTATACTTATGTTGATGATATTTTAGTGCTAGCAGTAGTATTTCATCTTGAATGGAAAAAATAGATGTCATTCATGCTATAGGAAGCTATAATCTTGTGATGAAGGTGATTGTAGCCTTGCTACGAGAGACCATAACACCACTACAGGAAATGGGGTTATTGCAGCAAGAAACATTTTCATTGTTTGTAGTAGAAAATAAGGTTACCATTGCAAGTAGTAGGTAAAGTGTTGTAGGCAGTAGGTTTACCACTGCAAGTAGCATGTTTATCATTGTTAGTAAACATGGAGCCCATACATCAAGACAAGTACCCCATACAACAAGACAATGTTGATTCATACAACAGGCAGCAGTGGAGTTTTGCCTCATAAGGCAGTTTATGATTCTCTCACTCTTTCTTAGCTTTATGTAGTGTTTCAGCAATCATTTTTGTCTACAAATATGGAAGCACTTATTCATGAAAAGAATGTTCCTAAGGAGAAAATTGATGGGATGTAGGTTATCATAGACTTGTGGAAATGGTTGCTACTTTGCAGAATGTTAAGTAGATTGATTATGCTGAAAATCAATTTTTGGATATTGATGTTGTCAAGGTTGATACCAATGATGTATTGCATGGAGCTTACAGTGGACAAGATTCATGACATGGATGTTCTACCTCTTGTGAAATGGGAGCTCACACTCAACTACCAAGACCCATGGACCGCTTAATGTTCAAGCCAGCTCTAAATGGCTATCTCTCACCTAGCCAATGCACCTCCAATCCCACAAGTGTAATGAGCTTACCTTGATGCCCGAGTGAGTGGCCTTCTCCCATAAAGCACTCAGGTAGCTCCACAATGCTAGTTTCAAGCTCAAGCAGCCTCCTCGTTTTAGCTCCATCCTCCATACACATGTGCAGTTTAAGAGAAGAGAATAGAAGAGAAGAATCGAGGAGAAGATGGAGAGCTTCTCCATCATGGTCCCTCACCCTCACACACTCACTCCCTCACACTCTCACACTACCTCTCTCAAGCACAAGCACACACAAGCAAGAAGGAGAGAAGAGAAAAAGAGAGGAAGAAGAAGCCACTTTAGCCACACACAAAGGATGAGCTTCTCATTCACTTTTTGAGTTTATATACAAGCCCTCAATCCCTTGAGCACCCATCTCCTTTTTAGATGACCGAGCATCTTGCCAATTTTTGTCTATTCCCTTATAGTTACCTTATCCCTTCACCTATGTCCCTCTTTGTTTTAAAGTGGCACCTTTGCATTATAAAATGCGCCTTTGCCTTTGACTTGACCTTTGTGGACACCCCTACAGTTTTGGCATTTCCTCTTTTATTCCTTGCTTGGCTGCCTTTTTTTGCATTACTCCATATTTTTGAATTTTCTTTTTCCCATCTTGCCTTGGGGTTAACATTACCCCCTCCTAGACGAGTGTGCGGGTCTGTGTGATGCGGGTTCCGTGATCTGAAGGGTGGTCATGTGAGTCGATGGTGATGGAGCCTCATGGGGATTGATCCTTGGGAGAAGCTGATCAAATGGTTGAGGTGGTGGAGGCTGAGAGTGAATTGAGTGGACACCAGGGCCTCTAAAGTTGGTGGTTTGTAGCATTTGTATTTACCTGAAAAGAAGAGAAGGTGCACTACTTGGGGAATGTGGCTACCTTACCGTGTGGTGCATTATGCTCATGTTAGTGGAATTGGGAGCTGGGTCAAGCCTAGGTGTTGTCCCACACTTAATGACCTAGTTCTTGCATAAGGGAGGTGTTGTGGGTGTAGCTTAGGAAGACAGGTCTATAACCATAGGCAAGGGTAACCTCCCTAGGTATGACCTTGCCCTGAGTATGAACTGGGGAATCAGAAAAGGGCTAGGGGGTTAGGGGTGGAGCTAGCCAATCGATGCCATCGGCAGATGCACCTAACTTGAGGACCCCTAGGTGCAGTGACTATGGCCTATATGTAGTGAGGTGATTCATTTGCTTTTTCTTGTTCTCTTATCATTTTCTTTTCTTTTCTTTATTTTTTTTGTTTATTTTTTTTTTTTTTGGGATTGCAATAAAGAACTAATCTTCGTTGTCATGGTCATGTGAGGGAGAAGTTGGAGGCTTAATGGATTTGCTAAGAAATTGTCTACTTTAGATGTATCCTTTTAGGCCCATTCGAATGTTAAGAAGAGTGGTGGATAGGAATGGGTAGTTACATTGAGTGAAGCGGTTGTCATTCATGTCCTCTAAGAGGGCCATGCAAAAGGATGGTAAGGGAGCATCTTGCATCATCAATCTAGACATGGCATAGCTATCGATGCCAGCGTTAAGATAAAAAAAGAGCGACGGGAGGCGGTACTCTTGCGAGGTAGGATCTTGCTTCAGCAGTACTCTAAGGAGTCTAAGATAATTACAAGTAGTGAGGAAGACAAGGTCTGTGCAAGAGGAAAAATCAATAAGAAAATGGTCAATAGAAGCACATAAGTCATTTTTGTTGAAGGTGAGGGCATCCTTCGACTTGATGGAATTCACATTGTATATTTTTGGGAAATCATATGTGCCATGGATGTTTGGATTGTAGTCCACCCCGACCCTTCTAGGATATGGCATGTAGGTAGGATTATTTCTCTCGAAGGGCAGGGTGCTACAAAACGACATCCAGATGTCCATGTTGTCATCCCAAATTCTCCTCCTCCATCTTGGCTAGCACTCGTAGCCTTTTATTATTCTAGGCACTTCCATGACCTTGTTCTCCTAGTAGTCGGGAGCCTCTGTTCCCCATAGGGTAGGATTCTTTTCTCTTTTAAATGTCTATCTGTCTCCCAACCTCCTTTTGACATTAATCACCTCTTCCACCACCTTGATTGATAACACTCTACTCAATGTGGTGGGGAATCAAAATTTAAAGTTGAATGGTTCACGGCCATTCTTCTTCTACTCCTAGACTATGAGTTCTACATTCTAATCCGTTGGGAAGTAGTCTTCTCTTGGCGGGATTGGTGCTGCTGGAACCATTGCTGGTTGAGCTTGTAGCCTTTTTTGTGCTTGTTCTATCACTCTCATTCTCTTCTTTTTTAGCTCCACTTTCCACTTAGCAAAGGTGTCCATATCCTACTATACTTTAGGTTGTGGAGAGGGTGGCAATGGGACTAGCTCATCGTCTTGTTGTCCCATCTCATAGCTTGATCCTGCTCCTTCCTTTTCTCTATGTTGCTCCTTCGGTGAATCCCAAGGCATCCACTTCTTGTATAGTCAAGCTGGCCCTTAGCAAATAGCTCCTCTAATCATGCAGGCTTAAGCTAACTCTTGCTGCTTGTGGTAGCATATGTAGCCCCTATCTCAGAGCCTTTGCAGGCAACTCCCTGTTTTCTTTTTAATGACTCAACGGCCTTCTCCTCCTCTGTTTGGGTGACATCCATGATAGTGTTGAGGAAGGCGCATTGTTGGGCTTCTAAGCTTACTTGTGTGGTCTCTACCGTGCTCTTTGCTAGCATCTTGTCACCTTCTACATGAGCTAGATGGCATGCTAGGTCTTTGGCTCTTCTCTCACTTCTGACCGCCCATTCATCTACTCTCTTGTTCATCTCTTCCAAGCTTTCACCCTGCCTTTGAGCTAGGATCAATAGTCTCCACTCTCTTGTTCCTCAATTTCTCTTTCTAAACTTTTTTGCTCTTCTAGCTCTAAGGCTACCCTCTTTTTCAAATTTTCTATGTGATCTTGATACCTTCGGCCCCTCTCTTCTTCTATTACTACTGCTAACTCCTCCATGGCATCCTGGACTTTTTCCATCTTCCCTTGCAGGTCTTTATGTGGCCCTACTAGATCGTCATAATGTCATTGTAGGCTCATGAGGTTCTATGTCTCTTCGGCGAGCCTTGCTTGCTATCTATCTTCTTCTCCTTGCTTGGCCTTGAGCTCGATTTTCGACTTCTAGCTCATCAACAACCACCTTCTTTTCCTCCTTCGCTCTTTCCAGCTGTGAAAGGAGTTCTTTGATGTAATCATCATAGTTGGCAGATGACAACAGTGTTGGGAGTAGTCGTTGTGGATGCTTCTATCTTCTATCTCTTGGGATCTTGTCTGGATTCTGCATTCATATAGCCACTGGTCTTTTTGCTCCAGTCATTGGGGTTCCTCCACTTGCACCTTGAGTTCTCTCTTTATTGACCAGAAACTGCACCCATCCATAAGGTTACTGGCATCTACTATGGTAGAAGTGCCTTGGGTGGGTGCAGAGACTGGGGTGGTAGGCACTAGGACAGGTGGGATGGGGCCAATTAAACCCTTGCCCTTGCCCTCTAGTGGGGATGGCATGCTTTTGGGTACATGGGAGCTTGTCCTCCAGCATTCTTCTTCATGAGGGCTCATGGCAACCAGCTCCTCCTCTCTAGAGGGCTACTCCATTGATAGGTGGATGGCCTTGGCTATGTCTTCTTCTCTCCTGCTGAGATCTTCGACTTCTTCATCTACTTTTCTCTTTTTTTCCTCTTCAACCCTCTTGGATTTCTCTTTTATCCTCTTTGACTCCTCATTTTCTTTTCTCTTTCTTTTTTCTTCATCATTTTTGGACTCTCTTTGGGCACTCTGTAGGTTTGCTTTCTCTTTCTTCCTACTCTCTTCTTCTGCCTTCTCATGTGAAGTCTTTTTCTTTGAATTCTTGGCCTCTCGACGACAAGATTGTGCTTCTTGCTCTTCTTCTTTGTCACTCACCATTCTCTCACTAGACTGCTCTTGCTCATGGTGAGGCGATGACCTATCTAATGTTTTATCAACTTCTTCTCCACCTTGGGCTTTCCCCAATGCCTCGCTGATGATGGTTGGAAAGACCCCACCAAATCCTATAGTCGATGCCTTGGAGAATGATGTCTTTCTTGCCTAGAGGCCAAGGATTCTCCACCTACGGGTCTTCATCTTGTGGCCAATGCCTTTGCTGAAGTCTCAATGGTCTTTCGCACGAAGCCCTTCATGTTTACTTCATCTAGAGATTTAGTTGCAATGCTTTCCAACATTGGCACATTGATCCTGCTCATCAATGCATTGTACCTTTGGTTGGAAAATAGAGCATGCACCATTTTGGCTTGCAACTAGACTTTTGGATCAAGGATATCTACCAAGTTGATGCCATCGTTAGTGTGGACCAGAACTTTGTCCATTCCAAGCATGCTATATACATCCCTTTTGGCTGTCTTTCCAACTTATTGGCTAGGCCCAAAGCCCTCTCCACCATCTCTGGGATTAGCGCCTTGTCAATAGAATAAGGATAACAACCTTACCCAGAGTGGATTATTGTATCCCCATTGCCCATGCCTGAAGGCAAGTGGACCCACATTATGATAGATTTTATTACTGCTCTACCCACGATTAAGAAGGGTTCGAATAGAATTTATGTGGTAGTTAACAAGCTCACTAAAGTAGTCCATTTCATCTCCACCAAGTCACGATTTACAACATCTCAAGTGGCTAGTCAATTTATGGAGCATGTATTCAAGCTACATGGTTTACTACATGTCATAGTGCATGACTGCCTCAGGACACCAAATTCATGAGCCATTTTTTATAGATAGTTTTTAGCTCCATGGGGATGAAATTTGCTCAATCTACAGCTTATCATCCCTAGACTAATGCTCAAACAGAGCAAGTCAACAAGTGGCTTAAAACCTACTTAGAGACATTTTTATCACGAAGTCCAACATATATGGGATTCATGGTTGCACTTGATTGAGTTTGCTTACAACAGCTCCACTCATTCTAGCATTGGAGTGTCCCCCTTCAAGGCCTTATATGGCTCCCTACAATCATCTTTAGTGGAAAGCTCAAGCCACATGGGGAAGAGGAATGGCCATTTTGCACACCAATATCATCATCTAGCTTATCTTTTGCTCTCTTAGAGGGATGGATAAAGTCGGTCATAGGTGCTTTGGAGGGACAATTTGATGCCAGGAGGCATATACCACGGTGGATTCTGTGAGGTTTTACGGTGGATTCCGTAAACTTTGATGACCGGGGCTCATACACAAAGTGGATTCTTTGTGCGAGAAGTTGATGGGGACGCCTGTCCTTTTCGGGCGTTTCATTAATTTAGTGTGTACATGGGTGATTCCATAGTGGGTGATTCCACAAAATGCATATTAAATTAATAAACGTTTATGAGTTTAAGAGTGCGCACTCGTAATAAATTAAGGTTAGGATTGATTTCTAACCAGTTGATTTATTTATTTAGTTGAAGACTGCTAGGTATTCACTTTTATCGGTTTAATTGTACTATTTTACTAACGATTGTGAATGTTGATGTGTAGAGATAGCAGCAGTGGCGGAGGAAAGCATTGGAGGATAGCGAGTATTCGATTTATCATTTATATTTTGATGGGCGCATACCTTAGGCATGGCGCCTATATTTTATCGTGCCTATTTATTGAGGCGTTGGATATTTATTTATTATTTTGTATACGCATGGGTGCACGATTATGTTATTTGTACTTGGACGTTGTATTGGGCATGCCAGACTCTTTGGGCACCACTCGTTAGCTTTATTCCTATTTTGTGCTAAAGCAAACTCAAAAGCTAAAAGCTTGCTATTTTGTATTTTGGGCTATTATTTGAGCTTGAAGATGATTAATACATAAAATACATGCTTTGTGGAGCGCTCACACAAGGCATGGGAGGGAGATTGCACCCAATTGGTCTCTTGTTCATGTCGTTCATGCTTTTTATATTGAATTTTGTGCAAAAAGTAGAGTTCTATTGTTCTTGGGGACCTTTCGACATTCACTACGCAAGCGTACAGCATCCGATCTGCGCACCAGTGGTATCAGAGCGAAGCTGAGATCAAGAGCTTCCAATCGCTACCCATCTTGTGCGAAGGCGGAGCTCCTGGAACGATCGGGCTCTACGGTCAATCTCGTCGCGAACGGTTGATACAGTTGGATTCCTGGCGATCAAGAACCTCTGTTTCCATCATCAAACTACGAAGGACCAGCTTGAAGAGGCGGAGGACCACTCCTATCTCTTCTTCTTCAAGTCGTCAAGAACCAGAGATAAGTCATAAACTCCATATTTTCAAAGCTTTAAAATTTAAAGCTTAGAAAGCTTTAGAGAAGCTAAAAGCTTCAAAAACGTCATCGTGAGGTATCTGAATACCTCCGAAAATTTCACCGCCTGAAGAAAAACGCCCTCCCCCCCACGATTTGACGTTTTTGTCATTAAGCTCATAAGCTTAATCACTTAAGCTCCAAGTCAGTTAAGCCTTACAACTCAGCAAGTCTGCAAAGTTCAAGTTCTGCAAGTATTCTAAGTCGAAGTTTTGCAAGTTACATAAAGCAACCAAGTTCTGCAAGTCTACAAACTCTGCAAGTCACATAAGTTTGGTACTCTGCAAGTCTGACAAGTCACCTGGAGTCAAAACTGACTTTTGTTCAAAACTCATAGAAGGACTGTTCCTGCGCAGAAACTCCGAACTGCAAAGTTGTTCATTGGAAGGTACTCTTCGCATAGGCAAGTTTGCTGAAGCATTTTTAGCACACACAGAGCAGATTTTACAAAGATTACAAATCCCGCAATAGTCGAAGACGAAGATTGTAAAGCCACACCCAAAAATATATAAGCCTTGTATTCCCGAACTTGAGCTACGCTCATCCCGCTAACTTGATTTTGAGAGTGAGAGGTCTTTTGAGTTTTGCAGGATGACGGAACCACATATGGATGATTTAATGGCTGAAGGCGACCTACCTGAACCTACGATGGAGCAAAAGCTGGACTTAATTATGATGCAGTTGGATGAAGAACGACGAGCTAGGCAAGCATTACAAGCTCAATTGGCTAATTTACAAAGGACGACTTGTGACAAAGAGGAACCTCAATCTGAAGATCTTATTCGACGTACCATCGATGCGACTCTCGAAGCTCAATCCATCCGCAAGGAATCAAAGATAAGTAAAAGAAATTTCAAATTCCGTACTTTCAATGCCACTCGAGAGGGAAAAACTGTTCTTGCATTCATTAGTCAGTTTGACGACTACTTTCATGAGGAAACCTATGCAGAAAAAGATAAAATCAAGTGTGTCACTAATCATTTAGTGGATAGAGCATCTCTTTGGTGGACTGTGGTACGCAAGAGTATAGATTGTCCCACTACCTGGGAGAATTTCAAGAAGAAGTTTATGCGGAATTTCCTTCCTCCACAATTTCATGAAAAAGCCATAAAGCAATGGGACCTTCTTCAGCAACGGGAACGTGAGCCTATTCCTCAGTACACTGAATGCTTTTGGAATGCATTACTCCAGTTACGCATGCTTGAAGACGTACCTGAAGAGACACACAAGCGCAAGTATATGTCTGGACTCCTTGGGCATTACTACGTTGAAGTTAATATGTTCAAGCCTGCAACCCTTGAAGACACAATTTCATTAGCTCACGACACTGAAGACAAGCTGCGAGGTAGAGACAAACGTCCACAGCAATTCCAAGCCAATGGTAATTATGGATCTAAGCAATTCAACTCAAATTTTAGAAGATTTAATCAAGGTCGTTTTCCTTCATCATCTTTCCGTAAAAATTGGGCAAAACCACTTGCTTTACCATCCAATGTCAATCAAAACCCCAAGCCTATTCCAGAGCCAAATCCTAATGTCCCTAGACTTCCTGCCATTGCAAACAATCTAACCAAAGCCAAGCCTATAGTATGTTATAAATGCCACCAGCCTGGACATCTAGCAGCAAATTGTCATTCGAAGAAGCCACCTATCCATATCAACTACCTTGGAGCAATGGAAGAAGACGAACACGAAGAAATGCCTGATTTCACGAAAGATGAGGATGATATTACTACTCCTTCGGATACTTTACCAGGTATGCCAACTCCACATTCTTTATTGACTATGAAATGTTTAGTGCATGGAAAGGAAAAGATTATTTTGCATGATGATGGTAGTACTCATGATTTTATTTCTGCAAAGCTAGTAAAAGAATTGAAGTTAAAGACTGTACCTACGCATTATCGCATTAAAGCAGCATTCTTAGACACTAGGTATAACGGTACACAGGAAGTGCATGACTTAGAAATTCAAATTGGTCAATACACTGAAAGAAGAAATTTTCTAGTTGTCCCATTACAGTCCAGTGACATTATTTTAGGTATGCCTTGGCGTCATCAGCATAACCCAGATATAGATTATTCCACACATTCAATTAATATTCAATTTTAAGAAAAACATATTACATTGTATGGTATGCATGCATCTAATGCTTTTCCACTGCTTTCGCATACTCAAGCTAAACATGCATTACGCAAAAGTAGTAAATCTTATCTCATTTGGGTGAATGAACTGCAAGTTAAAGAAAATCATATGCACCCTAGGCATAAAGAATTTCTTGTACATTTTAAAGACTGTTTTGCCGAAGATCTACCACCTGGTTTACCTCCTTCACGTCCAGAAGACCATAAAATAGATTTGATTCCTGGTACACAACCACCTTGTAAAGCACCATATAGGCATAACCAGATAGAGCAAAAAGAAATTCAAAGTCAAGTTGAGGAATTACTAAATAGAGGATTGATTAGACCTAGTAGTTCTCCATTTGGTGCACCTGTTCTGTTAGTCAAGAAAAAGAATAATACCTATCGTATGTGCATTGACTATCGTGCTTTAAATAAGATCACTGTAAAGAATAGGTATCCAATTCCTAGAGTCGATGACCTTATGGATAAACTGCAAGGTTCTGCCATATTTAGTAAAATAGACCTTAAATCTTATCATCAGGTCAGATTAGATAAGTCAGACATATTCAAGACTGCATTTAGGACACAGTTTGGTCATTATGAATTTTTAGTGATGCCTTTCAGATTGACTAATGCACCTGCTACCTTTAGTAGAATGATGAACCGTATATTTTTGAAATATCAGTATTGTGTTATTGTCTTCTTTGATGATATTTTGGTGTTTAGTCAAAATGAGAAAGAACATTATGAGCATTTGTCATTGGTTTTCCAGTTATTAAAAGATAATCAATTGTATGCAAATCCGGAAAAGAGTGAATTCTTTAAAACAGAAATTGAGTATTTAGGTCATATTGTATCATCTGATGGAATTAAAGTTGACCCTAAGAAAATAGATGCAATATTGAATTGGCCTGTAACTAAAAATGTGCATGAGTTACGATCATTCCTAGGTCTTGCTAGTTTTTATAGGAAGTTTGTGCGTAATTTTTCATTACTTGCTTTACCATTAACCAAACTTCTGAAGAAAGGTATTGTTTATCATTGGTCCGATAATCAACAGAAATCCTTTGACTTATTGAAACATCCATTAACCCATGCCCCTGTCTTACAGTTGCCTGATTTTAATAGACCATTCTTTTTAGTAGTGACTGATGCTAGCGGATCAGGAACAGGAGCCGTACTTATGCAGGATAATCATCCCATAGCCTATTCTAGTTGTAAGCTGAAACCCTCTGAACTGAAATATTCCACATATGACAAAGAATTATTAGCTGTTGTACAAGCATTAAGACAGTGGAAACACTACTTAATGGGCTCTGAATTTATGATAAAGACCGATCAGCAAAGTATTAGACATTTACTTAGCCAACCTCAAATATCTGACCAACATATCAAATGGGCATCTTTTATTCAGAGTTTTCATCCTATTATTCAATACCAACCCGGTAAAGAAAATGTAGTGGCTGATGCATTAAGTAGAAGACCTGCCATTCATAATATTTATGTTATATCATTTGATTCTTTGATTGCTATGAAAGATACTTATCATCAAGACATTACTTTTTATGCTGATTGGAATAAATTAGTTCAAAATAACTTGATTCCTATTGATTCACTATCTTATAATGATGGATTCATGTTTTATGAAAAGAGATTATGTGTTACAGTTCCATTCTGATCTTTTGTTTTGAATGAGATTCATTGTCCTCCATATCAAGGTCATAGAGGTATCATATCTACTTTACGTACATTAACTGAAGATTTTTATTGGCCGCATATGGACACTGATGTATCTAACTTTGTTTCTGAATGTTTGATTTGTCAAAGAGTTAAGAGACACCATGGTAAACAATATGGATTACTTATGCCTTTGTCTATTCCATCAAGACCATGGGAACAAATTTCTATGGATTTTATTACTCGTTTACCTAATACTAAATCTAACCATGATATGATTTGGACAGTAGTAGATAGGTTTAGTAAACAAGCATATTTCATCCCATGTAAAAAAACTTTAACAGCATCACAGACAGCACAATTGTTTTTGAAAACTGTTTTCACTAACCATGGATTACCAAAAGTTATTATTTCTGAACCTAATTCTAGATTTTGTAACAACTTTTGGATTACTCTGTTTGCTAACCTAGGCACAAAAATTGATTTTTCATCTGCATTTCATCCTGAAACTAATGGACAAACAGAAGCCACTAACAGTACTATACTAGATCTCCCTTTTACATGCTTATACTATTTCTAAACCACAGACATGGGATACACATTTGCATTTATTACAGTTTGCATATAACAATACACCACACACATCTACAAAGAAAGCACCGTTTGAAGTGATTTATGGTTATAGATTATCAACACCTGTTGCATCTTTGTCAAATAGAATTCAGAGTGCTGATGATATTGCTAGTATGCATAATACTATTTTTGATGAGGTGAAAGACATGATTGCCAAAGCCCAGCAATCATATACCAAACAAGCCAATAAAAAAAGACAAGCAATGAATTTCAAAGTTGATGACTATGTTTGGTTGAGAATAGAAAAACGTAGATTACAAAGTGTAGATAGACACCCAGTTGTTAAATTAGCTCCTAGATTCTATGGACCATTTAGGATCATTCATAAAATTAATGACAATGCATTCGAGTTAGAATTACCACCTCACTGGAAAATTCACAACACATTTCATATTAGTTTATTAAGACCCTTTAGAGGCCAATTACCTGTACACCCTGTTTATGAAAACCCACCTTTATTAGAGGAAGAGACTGAAATACTTGAGCCAGAAGCTATCATAGATACTGATTTTATGACCACTAGAACTGGCCGAAGATATTCTAGATATCTAGTCAAATTTAAGAACCATCCTGTAGAGGAAGCACAATGGATGCACGCTAGAGACTTAAATGCTTTCCCCACTCTGTTAGCTCCACATTGAGCTAATAGCAATTGAGGTCAATTGCTATCCCACCCCGGGGGTATGATGCCAGGAGGCATATGCCACGGTGGATTCCGTGAGGTTTTACGGTGGATTCCATAAACTTTGATGACCGGGGCTCATACACAAAGTGGATTCTTTGTGCGAGAAGTTGATGGGGACGCCTGTCCTTTTCGGGCGTTTCATTAATTTAGTGTGTACATGGGTGATTCCATAGCGGGTGATTTCGCAAAATGCATATTAAATTAATAAACATTTATGAGTTTAAGAGTGCGCACTCGTAATAAATTAAGGTTAGGATTGATTTCTAACCAGTTGATTTATTTATGTAGCTGAAGATTGCTAGGTATTCACTTTTGTCGGTTTAATTGTATTATTTTACTAACGATTGTGAATGCTTCAGTTGATGTGTAGAGATAGCAGCAGTGGCGGAGGAAAGCATTGGAGGATAGCGAGTATTTGATTTATCATTTATATTTTGATGGGCGCATACCTTAGGCATGGTGCCTATATTTTGTCGCGCCTATTTATTGAGGCATTGGATATTTATTTATTATTTTGTATGCGCATGGGCGCACGATTATGTTATTTGTACTTGAACGTTGTATTGGGCATGCCAGACTGTGCAAAAAGTAGAGTTCTATTGTTCTTGGGGACCTTCCGGCATTCACTACGCAAGCGTACAGCATCCGATCTGCGTACCACAATTGTGTGCAAAATGGCCATTCGCCTTACAATGATAGCATCTATTAGGGAATGCCAAGAACTTGACATTGAGAATAGCCTCCATGCCCCCAAGATCTTTAAGTTGTAGGAACTTTAGTGGTTCGTTACACCTATCCTATAGGATACACACATCGTTCAAAGACTTGAGGAGCCCCTATACAAAGAGCCAATTGTGGATGTGCTTTCTACAGTGGTGGATTTCTTTTGTGATGATCATTGGTGCATCTTGGAACAATGTTGGATGGCAAGATATCTCAACATGCTTGCAACTGAGTATAAAAATCCCCCAGTTTGAAGTAGCACAAGCAATGGTTGGCAACTGGCAACAAACTCTGAGAGATTTATTGTGGTGCTCCAAGAGAGTGAGGAAGGGTGATTCATCTCTAAGCCATAGCATATGGCTCTCACCCTTTGCATATGATATTGAGGTGGCTCATGTCCATCGAAATCCTTAGTTGTTTAAGGAAATATTCAACTAGGGGCTTGCAATATGGGTAGATATTTGGGATTTCCAACAGTCTCAATGGCAAGCTTTTGATCAACTACTTGAGTGATTTAGGCTCATTGAATGTGAAGTTCAATGGCTATTTACAATGCTCCAGTTAGATTGGATGATCCTATCTTGAAGCATCCGGACCAACCCTTCTTGCAAACAGTAGTGGCATTGCATCTCAGCTCGAGACTTCAGAGTTCCATCCCCTACAATCCTGATGGATATGCATCATAAGTTGAAAAAATATTTTCCTATGGCGAAGCTGTCTATGTGGAAGAGAAGAACCAAGAGGCTCTGAAAAATGACATCCTCATTCAGGATCAATGTATTGTGTTGGTGTTTGCTTTTGAAGGAAATGCCTCTTTGGACTAGGTTGACAAAGAGAATCAGTCTTGCCATTATGCTCGTTCTGTAGATGTGCTGAAAAGATAGAAAAACACTTGTTTCGAGATTGTCTACATGTAGTGTTTGTGGAAAATTGTCAAGAGGTGGCACATGGAAGCTAAGCTCAATCACAACTTTGGTATGGTGGTGCCTTTTTTGGCAGATGAAGTTGGGCTGGATGATAATACTTGGTGGCTAATTAGTCTTCTGTGCGAGATGACTATCAAATACATCTGCTTTAAAAGAAATAGCTTGTTGTTCAGTAGTTCTCATCACATCTTCAAGATGTTGAAATTACTTACCTTTTTTATAATTCAATGTCATGCATTACCAACCAAAAAAAAACATTGTAGAAGTGGCACATAGGACACCCGTTTTTCAAGGATTGAACCTAGACCGAGAACCCATGGGAATTTCATTTGATTCTCTTCCTCTTCTTGAGACCCTGTCCTTCATTCTTGCTCATGATATAGGATCGGTGGAGTTTCCTTGTGAAAGCTATAGGATTAAGTCGTGAAACCCCTACATTTCTGATAAACAGAGGGAACATATTCCCCTCAACGAGGCCACAGCACAGAACAGTCATCATCCACCTCGTCTTCCTCAAGTGGGTCGGTTACCCGCGCGTCCTCCTTGTATGAGTCGTCAGAACGGAGTATCTCCTCAGGAGTGCTTGATGAAGGTTGCACCAGAAGACTCGGTAAGCCCTCGCACAATCGATGCACGACCGACCTCATGTTTGGGCGCAGCTCACGGTCCTCCATCACACACTCCCAAGCAACGCTCGCCATCAATACCAATTCGTCCTCCACATAATTCCTAGCCAGTCCTGGATCCAGCATCAAGCTCACATCCAGCCCACAAAACTGACTGCACCACTCGGTCAGTAACTCCCCTTCCGTTACGGCCCTCCTCCCTGTGATCAGCTCTAGAAGTATCACCCCGTAGCTGAAAACATCACTCTTGCTCGACAGCCTGTTTGTCTTCACATAAGCTGGATCCAGATACCCGAATGACCCCTTCACTGTTGTTGTCTGTGCCTCCTCTGCCCCTAATGGTGCCTCCTTGCACAGCCCAAAATCTGCAACTTTTGCATTGTTCCTCTCGTCTAGCAAAATATTGGCAGATTTAATGTCACGGTGCACTAAGCCGGGACTCGCAAAATAGTGCAGATACTCGATCCCAAAGGCTATGTGCAACGCAATCTTCACCCTGTCCTTCCATGCTATGGGCTGCCTGGAAGCTGGGTTGTGGAGAATCTCATACAGACTGCCTTTGGGCATGAACTCGTAGACCAATATATGTTCCCTATGCTCGATGCAATAACCCAAAAGACTGACTAGATTTGCATGATGAAGACGCGAGAGAAGCTCCACCTCAGCAATAAACTCTTGGGGACCTTGCCTGGATATATGGTTTAGCCTTTTCACAGCTGCCGCTCTCCCACCTTTAAGCTCTGCTTTATATACCGTTCCATATCCTCCTTTGCCCAATATCACAGTGAATCCCAATGTTGCTTCTTCCAACTCCTGTAGAGAGAAAGCTTGGCATGTATCAAGTTTTAGATCTATCTTCTGCTGTCCGATCTTAGACCTCCTGAAGCGCCACATTATTAGCGTCATCATCATCAGCAAAAGTAGTACCCCTGCAGCAGCTCCACCAAGAGCACCTGGCAAAATATTCCGTCCTTTGGATGATTGGGAGCTTGGCACAGACGGATTACAGCTCTTTAAGAGGTCCTTTGTACTCTGACTGCAGAGATTGTCATTTCCAGGAATAAATATAAGAATGGTGCCACTTTCTCTGAGCAAAGATATGCCTTGGGGAACTGAACCAGACAAGTTATTACCCTGCAAATTCATAACCTTCAGGCTAGGTAGTGCAAGAGTGTTTGGAATCGCACCATGGAGCCGGTTACCCTGCAGCTCTAACTCTTGAAGAAGAAGGCTTCCAAGCTCAGCAGGAATAGCTCCTTGCAATGAATTATTGCTAAGGTTAAGTGTGAGAAGCTTTAGCATGTTCCCTAAGAAAGAAGGAATTGAACCACCTATGGAATTGTTACTCAAATTCAAGCTTTCAAGGCTCGGGTAGAGAGCAAAGAGCTCAAATGGGATTTCTCCGGAAAGACCGAATCCAGAAAGGTCAAGCCCCGTCACTTCCATTCCCATGCAAGTCACACCAGCCCATGATCTATTACTCGAGGGAGGAATGAGACAAGGCTCTGAGAGCTCGTTCCAGCTTAATAACCCTGCTGGAGACCCGAGACCAATTTTTAATCTTAGCAATGCTTGCTGTGCTGGAATGCTCACCATCACATTGTCCAAGTATGGAGCACAAGCGTTGTATTGGGCAATGTAGATGTTCTGACTTGGTATTGCATCTTGGAAACTCACGGTTGTTTGATTTGATATGGCCAAAAACTCTACAACTCTCCGACTCCATCCCGGATTCCCAGCAGTGTGATTCTCAGCTAGCAGAGTGAAAGTCAAATTAGACTTGTCCGAACCCACTTCAACCTCAAGCTGGCAGTAAGGTGTCTTAACACCGCTGCCGGGGTTGCATTGGCATGCAGCATCAAAACTAATGTGGTAAGTTACATTAGCGAGAGTGGCCATTGTCTGTTTAAGCCCACCCGGGTCTTGGGTAAGGCTAGTCTGTGTGGCAAGCCAGATCAATCTCTGTCCTTCAGTCGGTGGGAAAAATGATGACCCAAAACATGTCACCCCGTTTCCTGTTACCATCCATGGCAACAACCCTTGGCTTCCTGGTTGAAGCTGAAATCCACTAGATCCAGGATCATCTGGGACATCCTTTGCGGACTCAAAACCGCCATTGGAGATCAGATTACTAGAGGAAGCCCTTACTAATTCTACACGCAGGTTGTCGACTCCAATCCCACAGCTGCCTTCACTCCCACTGATAGAGAACTGAGTTTCATAAGAGCCTGCTGTGAACTGATACACCGACGAAGACCATGGGCCAGTAGCAGAGCCCAAGAACTTTGTTGCGTTTTGACCTCCGGCCGAGACTTCAATGGAGATAATCCCTGGGAAAGAGTCTCCACAGACTACTGCGTAGATCATCATGTCAAACCTGACACGATACGATGCGTTAGGGGCTGTTGACAATGTTTGATCCACTCCACCAGCCTCTCGAGCCCAGAAAGGAGAGAGATAGCAATTCCCATCAGAGGCACCACCAGACACAACCTGCACCCACGCATTGATCAAAATGAGCCATGCACTAAACTTGAATTCTTCATCTGATGGGTGATCGTGGCAACCAGGATCATAAACACGCTTTGAAAGCCCTTTCATGTCACATGCAATTGTGAACATCACACAGTTTGCACTCTCACAGCGTACACACATTCATCACAAAGGCTGGGTCGCATAAAATCAGGGTCCATATTACAAATTCAAAACCACGACCTGCAATCCCAACCCGGTGACGTTCCATTTCATCAAGGCGACAGAGTTTGAGTCAGAGATGTTCCTGAGGCCGGCGTCTTGATACAGGGACGGATCGGGGGCAAAGAAGAATCCGGTGCCATTGTTGCAGTAATCTTCAAAGCTTGGATTGAGCAGCACTGGCTGTGGGAAGATTTGTCGAAGGGAAAAGGCACTAATTGGCGCGTCGACGATGAAAGGGATCAAAATTAAGTACGTAAGAGAAGCAATTGATGGGCTCAAGGGTGTTGAAAGCACCATGGATGGACATCCAAAAAATTCGTGTAACTGGTTTTCCTGTGACACAGCGAGCGAGAGAGAGAGGGTGTGTGTGTGTGCGCGTGTGTCTCTAGCTCGGTTAGTCGCCCCAGGTTGGGGAAGTACGCGCAAGTCAAGCCTCCAGCTGAGTCAATCTCATTGTTTTTCTTCCGGGTGGTTGGAGAGACGGCAGCTTTTCCCACCAGCCCTCAAATTTCAAGGGCACGACATCTTTCCTTTTTGAGGTAAAAAACGCGCTTGTCCTTCTTAAAAAGATAGGTAAAAATGAAGATTAACTTTCATAAGATAGGTATGTTTTTCAGGCGCATTTCTTAAATGAAGTATTGTTTTTTAAAGCATATTTCACTTAAAATTCTCTCTATTATTTATATAATTATGAATCCATGTCAACTAAAAGCATTCCACAACATGTATTCAAAGTTTAGGACATGTAAATAATCATATTGAAAGCAAACATCTTTTTAAAAAAGTAAAGTACATAGCCATATTCAGCTAGTATATTTTGAAGAGTCAAAAGTAAATAACATATTTTAATTGAAAATAAAGATATTTTCATAGCGTGTTTTAAGAAAAAATGGATCAAACATCTATACTTAAGGAGTATGGAAGAAAACAACCAATCTAACATGTTAAAGATAGAGCAAACTAGATTTACAATTGGATTATATGTGCAATCAAACATTACAAAAACTGAATTAACTATCAAATATTACATTGAAGCAAAAACAGTTTTTAATGTCTTATATAATGAAAAATAAATGCCAAATAGAAACAAGACACACTATGCAACCAAAAGCTCAAGCATGTAAAAAAGGGAGAAATTATTATCCTTAACATCATGACACAAACGCTTCATCAGCTTACAAAAAGAGAGTGAGTATTGAGACCAAAATCTTCTTGAAATTTCTTACAAGTAGGACCAAAAGGAGAGGATAAATACATTTGATTTTATATAATTAGGCGGCTGCCACCAAAATGTTAAAGTCTAATTATTAAAAGCTAGTGATGTTGGTATACTTCCTATGAATGCTCAAAAGCTTGGGTGCGTCTTATCTTCATATTTTTCCAAACCTCAAAAATCAAATCCCAATCTACTTCTTCCATATTCTTTCGAGCAGAAAGAGACAAGAACATGAGCAGATCTAAAGTATTGAGAGACAAATACAATCTCTCATCACTTTTAATCCAATTTTGTTTTGAAAAACCTTTTCACAAGCTACTGAACTTGCAGGAAGCACCACCACAGTCTGCCACAACTTATATAAAGCTAGAAACATCTACATCCATTCTATTTCGGCACCACATTGTCCCCAAGCTTCAAGGAGTCTTGTTAAAGGATAAGACTCAAAGCGATATAAAACAAATATTTGCAACTCACCTTCACATTATTTAGAGTGAATCAAAGGTCTCTCTCCTTTGCCAAATTTTTCATAAAGCTGAGAGAAATATTGTCGAACTACCTAACCTCGAATTTGTGGATCCCTAGAATAGTTTTTAGGGGAAAACTTTGTTACATTAAGTAAGTGACAATCCTAAAACCTCTCACCAAGTTAGAGATCAATCTTTGCACAAATGCCTTTGCTAACCATTTGCATTCCTCAATAGTAATCACTTCTTTACCCACTACAGAAGTAAGTTGCAAGATGTGTTGATGTACAACACCCTCCGCAGCACGATCAAAACCCATAGCAACCATTTTACAAAGTGGAAGATCTAGATGTTGCAACACTTTTAAGATGCCTTCATACATGCTTAGAGCCTTGCCATCATCAACACCAATCAACTTTACAAAGGAGGTTGCATGAGAGCCTACACCACCATTTTTTAAGTATGTAATGTAGAGAATGAGGTGCTTTTCAAACCTCCTATTAGTACTTTCATCCACAAGGATAGAAAGAACAACAGACTACGTCCTATCTCCTCCTTTAGTTTTTCCCAATAAACCATATACATAGCTAAGAGAAAATCTTTTCATGAAGTTGAATTAGTGTATGTTGAATACTCACAAGTGAGGAGTATACTTGGAGTTTTCATATACATGTGAAACATGCATTCATCTTCGAATGCTTCTAGAGACATGTCTTTTAAAGAAACCCTATACATGATCTCAACAACACTAATAATTATACATTTCTTATTATCAACCATAAGCTCCATATGTTTTTCCATGTGCTTCACTAGTTCACCAGCCATGAATTTCTTACATTGAATCGCTAGCTTATGTGACTCTGATGCATTATGTATAGCCAAAGCCTGTAATTGAATAGTTGTACTCCCTTTTTCTTCAAAAGAATTGGGCATGCAAAATGCAGTACAAATGGAGCATTTAACTCTTTCCTTGCTTGCTTCATCTAAGATAGAGTATGACCAAGGATATAATAACTTCCATGAAAACACATAGCTACGAACATATATTCTTTTCTTTCCATTCAAAATACAAGAATTTCTATTTTCATTTTCTATAAGCTGCACAATTGGAAGTGTGATGCCTGATTACTCAAGCAATTGTTGGCACTAGTTCTTCCTTGGCCTTCCCATCCTTGAATGAAATTTTAATCAAAACTTAAACTAATGTGGATTTATTCATAAGTCTACTAACTAGATATGTGCAAGTTACACAAATGCGACACTTGTACACATGACTCATTTCTTATATATTAACAAAACTTGTAACCACACAATTCAAAGCTATTGATACAAGGTTTTTATTTCAAATTATATAAAGGAGCAAACTATTATGATATTTACAATTTAATTTAGAGCAATATATATATAAAAAGATATAAAGTAACACTTACTACCTCACATTGAACAAGCATAAATGATAATAGTACATAAAAAATGAATGCTTATAACATTTTCTTATCCTTTGAAATGAAAAAAACATAGTAAGAGATTTACTTGTAAATTTTAAT